>NW_027139584.1:0-146415 GCF_035084215.1 Heptranchias perlo | reverse complement strand
TCGGGGAGGGCCTGAGGCCGGGGACTGGGAGTCGGGGAGGGGCCTGAGGCCGGGGACTGGGAGTCGGGGAGGGCCTGAGGCCGGGGACTGGGAGTCGGGCCTGAGGCGGGGACTGGGAGTCGGGGAGGGGCCGGGGGGACTGGGAGTCGGGGAGGGGCCTGAGGCCGGGGACTGGAGTCGGGGAGGGCCTGAGGCCGGGGACTGGGAGTCGGGAGGGGCCTGAGGCCGGGGACTGGGAGTCGGGGCGGGGCCTGAGGCCGGGGACTGGGATGTCGGGGAGGGCCTGAGGCCGGGGACTGGGAGTCGGGCCTGAGGCCGCTCTCGGGTCGCTCGGTTCCTGCGCGGTTTCCAGGGGCAACGGATTCCGGGCCCAGGCCCAGCGACCGTTACTATGGGCGGCCTGGTATTATGGGATGGAGGGAGAGGCCTGTCCCCAACTTTAGTTCTTTCAATGTGGACGCCGGGCAGGGTGGGATGTGTCGGAGGTCCCCGGGGTGTTTGGGTCACGGGGGAAGAGGGGAGACAGGCTGAGGGTGGGGGGGACTCGGTTTGAGGTGAGGGAAGAGGGGGAGACAGGCTGAGGGTGGGGGGGACTCGGTTTGGGGTGAGGGAAGAGGGGGAGACAGGCTGAGGGTGGGGGGGACTCGGTTTGGGGTGAGGGAAGAGGGGGAGACAGGCTGAGGGTGGGGGGGACTCGGTTTGGGGTGAGGGAAGAGGGGGAGACAGGCTGAGGGGGGGGGGACTCGGTTTGGGGTGAGGGAAGAGGGGGAGACAGGCTGAGGGTGGGGGGGACTCGGTTGAGGTGAGGGAAGAGGGGGAGACAGGCTGAGGGTGGGGGGGACTCGGTTTGGGGTGAGGGAAGAGGGGGAGACAGGCTGAGGGTGGGGGGGACTCGGTTTGGGGTGAGGGAAGAGGGGGAGACAGGCTGAGGGTGGGGGGGACTCGGTTTGGGGTGAGGGAAGAGGGGGAGACAGGCTGAGGGTGGGGGGACTCGGTTTGGGGTGAGGGAAGAGGGGGAGACAGGCTGAGGGTGGGGGGGGGACTCGGTTTGGGGTGAGGGAAGAGGGGGAGACAGGCTGAGGGTGGGGGGGGACTCGGTTTGGGGTGAGGGAAGAGGGGGAGACAGGCTGAGGGTGGGGGGGACTCGGTTTGGGGTGAGGGAAGAGGGGCAGACAGGCTGAGGGTGGGGGGGACTCGGTTTGGGGTGAGGGAAGAGGGGGAGACAGGCTGAGGGTGGGGGGGACTCGGTTTGGGGTGAGGGAAGAGGGGGAGACAGGCTGAGGGTGGGGGGGGGGACTCGGTTTGGAGTGAGGGAAGAGGGGGAGACAGGCTGAGGGTGGGGGGGACTCGGTTTGGGGTGAGGGAAGAGGGGGAGACAGGCTGAGGGTGGGGGGGACTCGGTTTGGGGTGAGGGAAGAGGGGGAGACAGGCTGAGGGTGGGGGGGACTCGGTTTGGGGTGAGGGAAGAGGGGGAGACAGGCTGAGGGTGGGGGGGACTCGGTTTGGGGTGAGGGAAGAGGGGGAGACAGGCTGAGGGTGGGGGGACTCGGTTTGGGGTGAGGGAAGAGGGGGAGACAGGCTGAGGGTGGGGGGGGGGACTCGGTTTGGGGTGAGGTAAGAGGGGGAGACAGGCTGAGGGTGGGGGGGACTCGGTTTGGGGTGAGGGAAGAGGGGGAGACAGGCTGAGGGTGGGGGGGACTCGGTTTGGGGTGAGGGAAGAGGGGGAGACAGGCTGAGGGTGGGGGGGGGGACTCGGTTTGGGGTGAGGGAAGAGGGGGAGACAGGCTGAGGGTGGGGGGACTCGGTTTGGGGTGAGGGAAGAGGGGAAGACAGGCTGAGGGTGGGGGGGACTCGGTTTGGAGTGAGGGAAGAGGGGGAGACAGGCTGAGGGTGGGGGGACTCGGTTTGGGGTGAGGGAAGAGGGGGAGACAGGCTGAGGGTGGGGGGGACTCGGTTTGGAGTGAGGGAAGAGGGGGAGACAGGCTGAGGGTGGGGGGGACTCGGTTTGGGGTGAGGGAAGAGGGGGAGACAGGCTGTGAGGGTTTCAAATCAGTAAAATAGGTCCTTGAAATGTGGCTCGTTCCAACAGACAGGTCTCCTGGTCAAACCAGTCCTGCCCTGGGCTGTCCCTGGATTAACATGAGAACGGACAGGTCCCTGAGGGAGACACATTGAGATTCAGTCTAATATCTAAAAGGCTGAAGCAGGGAGCTCCCCGGGGGTAGGGGATGGCCGTGTGTCTCGTCCCAAACCCTCCCCAGGGGCGGGGACAATCTCTCAGTCTGCCGGGGTCCTCCAGCCTGTCCTGAGTGTATTTCTCTCTCTGTCTCTCTCCCAACTTTTCTCTTTAGATTCTCTGGTTTGTAACCGGGATTTGTGTCTCAGTGTTGGTGCTGAGGGATTGTCGGTGTAACTGGGAGAGGGAATGGGAGGGAGGGAGCTCTGGGCTCTTGCTGTGCCTTTTTAATCCCATGCTTTTGTATTTTAATCAATTCCCTCTCTCTCTCTCCTCAGGAAACTTTTCGATGAAATGCTGCAAGGAGATGATCCAGAAAGAGACATTTTGTGAGAAGGAGGAGGAGGAGGAATCCTGGGCCAAGAATCGTTCTCTCCGCTGGGGACTGACTGACTGAGACCTTCACCGCAGCCTGGACCCGATGGGGGCCACGTGAGTAATGTCTGGGTTACTCTGGGGGGTCACTGGGACATTCTGGGGACACTGGGGGATCACTGGGACATTCTGGGGACACTGGACGATCACTGGGACATTGTACAGGAGCTGACACTGAGACACACACTGACCGTCTGACAGTGCAGCGCTCCCTCAGTACCGAGTGTCTGACAGAATATCACCATCTGTTCGATCCCAAATTCCTCCCTTCGTTCATTGCAAGTGCAACTTTTCAGAAATAACACAAAGTGGATCAAACTATTATTCAGAGGCTGACAATGTGACATATCTCGGGTCTTAATTGAAATTAAAAACTCTTTCAGGGAGCGTCCTGCAGCACGCAGAGGGCCCAAATGTGAAAACAGCCTCCAAATGTTTTCTGAGTTTGAAGTTTAATTTTTGAAAAGGTCACTGACAACTCAGAAAGAAATAGTGTTAATTCCGAAGCCATTTTGGGCCCCCATGTGAAATTGTATTGTAATGGAACCACACAGACACATGGGGAAGCTCGGGAGCAAACTGATTGGAATTTGAGATTTTAATCCCATATTCATTTGTGGCACAGCTCAGCTCAATTCAAACCCAATGTCTGGACAAGGGACACGAGTCTCCTGACTGTACAGTCTGTGTGTGTGTGTGTGTGTGTGTGTGTCTCAGTCTCACTGGTCCCATAACATAACTTTAAAGCAGTAAAATTAACCAGAACCTGCTCCAAAGACAAAACAGATCCAGATCTTGAAGGTGTGATGATTTCCTCCTTCTCTCTGCTCTGTTGGTGGGAGGCTCATTTCCAGTCCCAGGTATTTGTCTATTCCCCATGTCTGATGGGTTGGTTCCTGTGAACAGTTTGTCAGAGAGTGTTTCACTGCCTCAGGGTGTTTACAGAGAGAGAGAAGCAGCTCCCATCCTGGTCTGAAAGACCCAGTCAATGAGAGATTTATAAAACAATCCAGCCCAGTGGAGTTAAACCTTGTCCCCCATTAATCCAAACACACCATATTGTGAGCAAAATTCAACATTTCACAGGGCCAGTGAGTCCCAGACACGGATTGTACCCACCTCCCTAAACTAAACTCAACTCCTTCCTGTAAAAATGTCTGTCAAAACACAGCCCGTTTCGGGACTGAACCCCTCAAATAAACATTACAGTCAACATTGCAATCTCTCAGTGAATCGTTCCCTTTTACCCACTGTGTGCTTTACATGTACAGGAGCTGACACTGAGACACACACGGGCCGTACAGTACCAGACAGGAGTGAATCGTTCCCTTTTACCCACTGTGTACTGTACATGTACAGGAGCTGACACTGAGACACACACGGGCCGTACAGTATCAGACAGGAGTGAATCGTTCCCTTTTACCCACTGTGTACTGTACATGTACAGGAGCTGACACTGAGACACACACGGGCCGTACAGTACCAGACAGGAGTGAATTGTTCCCTTTTACCCACTGTGTACTGTACATGTACAGGAGCTGACACTGAGACACACACGGGCCGTACAGTACCAGACAGGAGTGAATCGTTCCCTTTTTTCCCACTGTGTACTGTACATGTACAGGAGCTGACACTGAGACACACACGGGCCGTACAGTACCAGACAGGAGTGAATCGTTCCCTTTTACCCACTCTGTGCTGTACACGTACAGTACAGTTGTGGTGGTGGTTGTTGTCGTGGCCCAAACGCAAAGGCCGCCGCTCTGGCCTCGCTCTGGGATCCCCGGCTGCACCCTGGCCTCACTCTGGGCTGACTGGGTGCACGCTGGGACCCCGGCATCACTCTGGGGTCACTGGGACATTCTGGGGTCACTGCGGGATCACTGGGGACACTCTGTCGGCCTCTTGCCGCCATGTGACAAGATGGCGGCGGCGGCCATTTTTTCCAAGATGGCGGCCGCGCCTGCCGCCATGTTTTCCAAGATGGCGGCCGCGCCTGCCGCCATGTTTTCCAAGATGGCGGCCGTGCTTGCTGCCATTTTTTCCAAGATGGTGGCCATGCCGGCCGCCATTTTGTCCAAGACGGACTCCGAGCTTGCCTCCATTTTGTCCAAGCTGGCTTCATTTATGATATAAATAATTGAAAAGTTTAAAATGTAATATAAATAACTCAATAGTTTAATTCATTAAATAAATAATGAATTGCTTATTTTATTATATCAATAATTAAATTGTTTTCAAGTGTTTAATTTATTATATGAATACTTCAAATGTTTCATTTATTATAAAGAGAATTCAATAGTTTAAATTATTCGATTGATTAATTTATTATATAAAAAATTCAATAGCTAAATTTATTATATAAATCATTCAATTGTTTAATATATTATAAATAATTCAAGTGTTTAATTTTTTATGTAAATTATTGAATTGTTTAATTTATTATATGAATAATTAAATTGATTAATATATTTGATAAATAATTCAGTAGTTTAATTATATAATAATTCAAGTGTATAATTTAATATATAAATAGCTCTGTTTAATTTATTGTATAAATAATTCAATTTGTGAATTTATTATACAAATAAACAAGTGTTTAATTTATTATATGAAGCATTCAAGTGTATAATTTATGACATAAATAGTCATTTGTTTAATTTATTATTTAAATAATTCAACTGTTTCATTAATTATCTAAATAATTCAATAGTTTAATTTATTATATAAATAATTAAAAGGTTGTATTTATTAAATAAATAATTCAACTGTTTCATTTATTAAATAAATAATTCAATAGTTTAATTCATTCTATAAATAATCAATTGTTTAATTTCTTACATAACGACTTCAGTTGTTAAAATAAACTATTGAATTATTTTCATAATAAATTAAGCATCTAAATAATTCAATTGATGAAATTATTATACAAATAAACAATTGTTTAATTTATTATATAAATAATTCATGTTTAATTCATTATATAAATAATTCAAGTGTTTCATTTATTATATAAAAAAATCAATTGCTAATTTATTATATAAATAACCAATTTTTTAGTTTATTATATAAATAATCCAAGTGTTAAAATTATTATATAAAGAGGTCAAGTGTTTAAATTATATAATTAATTCAAAGGTTTAACTTATCATACAAAGATTCAAGTGTTTATTTAATCATATTAATAATCCATTATTTAATTTATTGTCTGAAGAATTTCAAAATGTTATTTATTATATAAATAATCAATTGTTTAATTCATTGTATTCATAATGAATTGTTTAATTGATGATATAAATAATTCAAAGGTTTAATTTATTACACATAATAAATTGTTCACTTTATTATATAAAGAAGTCTCGTGTTTAATTTATTAGACAAATCATTCAAGTGTTTAATTTATTATATAAATAATTCAACTAAATATTGAATCCTTTATATAATAAATAAACACTAATTGTTTATGTAATAAATTAAACAATTGATTATTTAATGAATTGAACTATTCAATTATTTATGAAATGAATTGAACGATTGAATTATTTATATTATAAATTAAACACTTGAATTATCTGCTTCCAATGTCTTTGCTTTTCGGCCTGATATTAAGACCATCAATGGCGGCTGCAGCACCCAGCATGCAGCGCGGTACAGATTGTGCCCTATCTGAATCAGTGGAGCCCAGTGCGCAGGCGCAGTAGTGACTCATTATCGGTCAGTGTGTCCTGAGCATGCGCGGCCAGTCGAGGCTGCGGGAGGAGCGCGTTCGGTGCAGGTCAGAGGATCGGAGCAAGAGGCTCAATAAACCCCGGGGCCCGGGTCCGGGCTCAGGCCCAGGCTCAGGCTTTACAAACCCCGAGTGCGGCCCCAGACCCGAATATAAAACAGTGAACATTATCCCCCCCTCACTACCCGCCGGGAAATGAAGGGGAAATGGGGATCGGTCAGGGAGCGTCTGTAAATGAAGGAGAAATGGTGATCGGTCAGGGAGCGTCTGTAAATGAAGGAGAAATGGTGATCGGTCAGGGAGCGTCTGTAAATGAAGGAGAAATGGTGATCGGTCAGGGAGCGTCTGTAAATGAAGGGGAAATGGGGATCGGTCAGGGAGCGTCTGTAAATGAAGGAGAAATGGTGATCGGTCAGGGAGCGTCTGTAAATGAAGGAGAAATGGTGATCGGTCAGGTAGCGTCTGTAAATGAAGGAGAAAGGGTGATCGGTCAGGGAGCGTCTGTAAATGAAGGAGAAATGGTGATCGGTCAGGGAGCGTCTGTAAATGAAGGAGAAATGGCGAGCGGTCAGGGAGCGTCTGTAAATGAAGGAGGAATGGCGATCGGTCAGGGAGCGTCTGTAAATGAAGGAGAAATGGTGATCGGTCTGGGAGCGTCTGTAAATGAAGGAGATATGGTGATCGGTCAGGGAGCGTCTGAAAATGAAGGAGAAATGGTGATCTCTATACCTTTAGTCATCCAGGGAGCTCCAGCTTTGGATGCTGTTCCTTTCCTCCTCGTGGGAATCTGTCTACTCTGTACCCAAACCAACTCCTCCTTGAAGGCCTCCCACTGTTCAATTACTGTTCTGCCTGCCAATTTTTGATACCAATCCACCTGGACAAGATCCCTTTTTAACTCACTGGAATTAGCCCTCCTCCAGTTAAGAATTTTCACATTTGACTGTCCCCTGTCCTTTTCCATAACTGTTCTAAACCAAATGAGATTATGATCACTGCTGCCCCACTGAAACATGCTCCACCTGCCCCACTTCATTCTCCACACCGAGCCCACTGCTGTACTCACATTCACTCTCTCACACTCTCTCACACTCTCTCACATTCACTCTCACATTCACTCTCTCACCCTTTCACTTATGGTTTCGGGCCACTGAAAGATGATGCGATGGGTTTGGATTTCAGCACAGGGAGGAGGGAGAGTGTGTGGGACGGGGATTTACAGCTTTGAGGAATGAGAGAGGAAATAATGTTCCATAGAAAGTAAAGATATCTGATCTGAATTTCTATCCTGTAGTTACAGTGATAACTTTTATAAACTACTTTTGCAGGGGAGGATTTGCAGAGGGAAACTCAAACCAAAGATCACGTCAAGATCTGACAGAGTCACTCGATTCATCAGGACCTGAATATCATCGACCTTTGAATGTGGAAGGAGAAATGTTTGTCTGTTCTGTCTGTGGGAGATGATTTTAGACATCAGTGTGAGTGGAAAAGCACCGAGACACAGACCGAGTGAGAGTGTTCCAGTGCACTGACTGTGGAAAGAGCTTTAACCAGTTACACAGCCAGAAAAAACACCGCACCGTTCACAGAGGGGAGAAACCGTACACGTGTTCTGTGTGTGGACGAGGCTTCAACTGATCGTCCAACCTGGAGAGACACAAGGACACCCAGACCATGGAGAAACCGTGGAAATGTGGGGAATGTGGGAAGGGATTCAATTACCCGTCCAGGCTGGAAATTCATCAACACAGTCACACTGGGGAGAGGCCGTTCACCTGCTCCGTGTGTGGGAAGGGATTCGCTCAGTCATCCGGCCTCCTGACACACCAGCGAGTTCACTCTGATGAGAGACCTTTTAAATGTGCTGACTGTGAGATGAGGTTTAAAAGCAAAATTAATCTGCTGATACACCAACGTACCCATACTGGGGAGAGGCCGTTCACCTGCTCCGTGTGTGGGAAGGGATTCACTATTTCATCCAGCCTCCAGACACACCAGCGAGTTCACACTGGGGAGAGACCTTTTAAATGTTCTGACTGTGAGAAAAGGTTTAAATGCAAAAGGAACCTGCTGACACACCAATGTACCCACACTGGGGTGAGGCCGTTCACCTGCTCCGAGTGTGGGAAGGGATTCACTCAGTCATCCCTCCTCCTGACACACCAGCGAGTTCACACTGGGGAGAGGCCGTTCACCTGCTCCGTGTGTGGGAAGGGATTCACTCAGTCATCCCTCCTCCTGACACACCAGCGAGTTCACACTGGGGAGAGGCCGTTCACCTGCTCCGTGTGCGGGAAGGGATACACTCGGTTATCCACCCTGCTGACACACCAGCGACTTCACTCTGATGAGAGACCTTTTAAATGTTCTGACTGTGAGAAGAGGTTTCAAAGCAAAAGTAATCTGCTGTCACACCAACGCACTCACACTGGGGAGAGACCGTTCATCTGCTCTGTGTGTGGGAAGGGATTCACTTGGTCATCTGAGCTTCTGACACACCAGCGAGTTCACACTGGGGAGAGGCCTTTTAAATGTTCTGACTGTGAGAGGAGGTTTAAAAGCAAAATTGAACTGCTGAGACACCAACGCACTCACACTGGGGAGAGACCGTTCATCTGCACCGTGTGTGGGAAGAGATTCACTCAGTCGTCCATCCTGCTGACACACCAGCGAGTTCACACTGGGGAGAGGCCGTTCACCTGCACCTTGTGTGGGAAGAGATTCACTCGGTCATCCATCCTGCTGACACACCAGCGAGTTCACTCTGATGAGAGATCTTTTAAGTGTTCTGACTGTGAGAAGAGGTTTAAAAGCAAAATTGAACTGCTGAGACACCAACGCACCCACACTGGGGAGAGGCCGTTCATCTGCACCGTGTGTGGGAAGAGATTCACTCAGTCATCCAACCTGCTGAAACACCAGCGAGTTCACACTGGGGAGAGGCCGTTCACCTGCTCCTTGTGTGGGATGAGATTCACTCGGTCATTCATCCTGCTGAGACACCAGCAAGTTCACTCCGATGAGAGACCTTTTAAATGTTCTGACTGTGAGAAGAGGTTTAAAAGCAAATTTAATCTGCTGACACACCAACGCACCCACACTGGGGAGAGGCCGTTCATCTGCACCGTGTGTGGGAAGAGATTCACTCAGTCATCCAACCTGCTGAAACACCAGCGAGTTCACACTGGGGAGAGGCCGTTCACCTGCTCCTTGTGTGGGATGAGATTCACTCGGTCATTCATCCTGCTGAGACACCAGCAAGTTCACTCCGATGAGAGACCTTTTAAATGTTCTGACTGTGAGAAGAGGTTTAAAAGCAAATTTAATCTGCTGACACACCAACGCACCCACACTGGGGAGAGGCCGTTCTCCTGCTCTGTGTATGGGAAGGGATTCGCTGGGTCATCCTCCCTGCTGAAACACCAGCGAGTTCACACTGGAGAGGGGGCGTTCACCTGCTCCGTGTGTGGGAAGAGATTCACTCAGTCATCCAACCTGCTGAGACACCAGCGAGTTCACTCCGATGAGAGACCTTTTAAATGTTCTGACTGTGAGAAGAGGTATAAAAGCAAATTTAATCTGCTGACACACCAACGCACTCACACTGGGGAGGGGCCGTTCACCTGCTCAGTGTGTGGGAAGGGATTCACTTGGGCATCCTCCCTGCTGAAACACCACCGAGTTCACACTGAGAGACCTTTAAATGTTCTGACTGTGGGAAGAGATTTAAAATCAGAAACGAACTGCTGAGACATCGACGCACTCACACTGGGGAGAGACTGTTCACCTGCTCCATGTGTGGGAAGAGATTCACTCGATCATCCCACTTTCTGAAACATTAACTTGTTCACACTATTGAGTGACCTTTTAATGCAGTGACTGTGAGAAGAGCTTTAAAAGCAGAAATGAACTGCTGTCACATCATCGCATGCCCATTGGTTGAGAGACTGTTCACCTGCTCCGTGTGTGGGAAGGGATTCACTCAGTCATCACACGTGCTGAGACACCAGCGAGTTCACGAAATGAGCAGGTCCAACGAGCCGGTCTGTAACACAGGCCAATGACTCAGTGCAGCTCGTGACCCAGTCACTGGGCTCCGTTATGGCCTCTCCTTTGAGTAACACACAAGGAGAAATTGTAAATCTGAAACAGAAAGAGATAATGTATAACACTTCATATCAACCACCAGTTTTTCCCTCTTTCCGGCTTTTAAAACAATCTGTTTCACAGTTTGTCAAACCCGAAACAGCCTCTGGGATTTGCTGATTGAGAATTTCAGTGGAAATTGGGACCGTCATTAAGTATCGGAACAAATATCCCCGCTGAGGTTTCGGGGTTGTTATTGGTTTATTTATATCAGTGAGTGACCAATTTTAAACTAGGTGAGGGTCTGAACCTAAGGTAAGAGCCTGGGATAGACAAGAGACTCTTCAATGTATCAAGTTAAATTACACTGATTCCACCAACACTGGACATCACATCCCTCAAACATTGTTACCTGTTACTGTATAAAACTGGTGAGGGTGGAAATGGGAAATAACTGAAAAAAAATTCATTGTTTCAAAGTTAATTCTGATCATTATTATTATACAAACATTCTACAGCCTAGCCCTTAAAAAGGACCCAATATCAAACCAGTCCCCAGTCCTTGGGCCTGTGCCTATGTTGTGATTTGCACCCGCTTCTGACTGACTTGGTATCAGACGCACTCCCGTCAACAGTAAACGGATGGAGCCGGATCCATAAGAGAAAAATGAGGACCGACCTCCGCGGTTCTCCCAGAGTGCGGGAGGCGGAGTAACAGCAGCAGACAGAGAGATCTCTCTAAACCAGCCGCTGCCGCCGGAGAGAAGCGAGTCCCGTTCCGAGCCGTGTCTGTCAGGCGCCCGCTGACCCTCTCTTCACTGAAGGGGACCGATTCAGCACCAACTCACACACCCACCATTGGATCATTGAATCACCTTCAACACCTGAATTACATCACCACTTAATCCTCTATACACGAGGAAATACAAACCTTGTTCACGCAACTTGCCCTCATAATGTAACCATTTTAGCCCCAGTATCATTCTGGTCTTTCTGCGCTGCACCTCCTGCAAGGCCAATATATCCTTCCTGAGGTCTGGTGCCCAGGACTGAATGCCGTGCTCTAAATGTGGCCTTCGCAGAGTTTATAGAATTCTAACATAACTTCCACCCTTTTGAATTCCAGTTCCCTTGAGATAAAGGCCGACATTCCATTAGCCATTTTAATTATTTTTTGCACCTGTCTGCCAACTCTTCCTGATTTCCCGAAGTATCTCTGCTCACCCACAGTTCCTGGCTTCTCACCATTTCGAAAATACTCTGATTTATCTTGCTTAGGGCCAAAGTGGATGGCCTCACACTTCCCCAGATTGAAACTTTGAACAGTCTGGGGCTCTTTTGTATAGAAAAGAGAAGGCTGAGGGTGACCTGATACAGGACTTTAAGATTATGCAAGGGTTTGATCGGTCAGATGTAGATACGGTGTTTGTACTTTTGGGAGTGGGGATGTGAGAACTTAGGGCCATGAATATAATAGTCATCAATAAATCCAATATCGCATTCAAGAGAAACATATTTATCCAGAGAGTCGTTAGAATGTGCAGCTCGCTCCCACACGGAGTAGTTAAGGCGAATATCATGGATGCATTTACAGGGAAGCTGGATAAACACATGGAGGAGAAAGGAATATTCGGGTTTGCTCATCGGGTTAGATGAAGAGGGGTTGGAGGAGGCTCGTCTGCAGCATAAACACCGGTATAGTCTAGTTGGGCCGAATTGCCTGTTTCTGTGATGTACATTCGATGTAATTCTATGTAAGCTCCATCTGACACAGTTTTACCAACTCACTGAATCTATCAATTTCCTTTTACAACTTTATGCTCCCATCTACACGACTCACTGTGCCTCTTAACTTGGTGTCGTCGATAAACCTGGATATACCGCTCTCTATTCCTTTATCTACCTCATTTATACAGATCCCTGGGGGACACCACTAATCACATCCTGTCAATTTGAGTACATACCCATTAACCCTACTCTCTGTCTCCTACCTCCAAACCAACTCCCTCGCCATTTCCATGGGTTGCTATAAATTCCACATGTTCTCATTTCTGTTAACAGTCTCTGATGCTAAACCTTAACGAGTGCCTCTGGAAGTCAATATACACATAACCCCCATAGACACTCCATCATTTACCACATTAGTCACATTTTCAAAAAGTTCAACTCGTTTCGTTAGACTTGACTTACACTTTACAAATCCATGCTGACTCTCTCTGATCAATTCATGTTGATCCAAGTGCTCAGTCATTCTTTCCCTAATAACAGATACTGGTAACTTCCCCACAACAGACGTCAGACTAATAGGTCTATAATTTCCTACTTTATCTCTCCTACCCTTCGTATATAATGGAATGACATTGGCAATTTTTCAATCCATGGAACAATTCCTGAATCAAGAGAGTTTTGAACGATCATGACTAAAGCATGTACAATTTCCTCACCTATTCCCCTTAGTCCCCTGGGATGGTAAACATCAGGTCCTGGAGATTTGTCTATCTTTAATTTAATTATTTTCTCCAATACCATTATTTTACTTGCACTGAATCCCCTTGATTTATTTTCAGTTTTCCTCGTGTCTCTGGTAGATTATCCTCATGATTTTCTGCGAGTATTTAGCAAGTCTGCCATTTCCTGAATTTCAATTGTAATATCACCGCCATCTGTCCTTAAGGGGCCCATATTACTTAGTCACCCTTCTTTCTCTTAATATACGTGTAAAAACCTTGATTGTTGTCCTTAATTTCACTCAAGTTTTTCTCGTTTTCCCTTTTTGCACCTTTTACGATTTTTTTTTAGTTTCAGCACCACAATAAACAACACTTCACTGTGAAATTTGCTCAATTAGTTCTTCAGTGTCAGAGCGAGAATTGTCCATCCCTAATTTATTTAAAGTAACAAACAAACACAAGCTCACATATTCATTCGTGTATCATCGCACTGATGGACACAGAAAGATAAACACAGCCTGAAACGCAGTCAGTATCGGGATTCACAGGGAAACGGGCAAGCGAAATCGACAAAGATCAAACAGTCTGAACCCCCAACAGAATGTGACGTGTTGCTGATAGATATTAATGAGAGGAGGTGATAACCCGTACTGTGATTTTGCTCCTTGGCTTAGTTGATTAAAGCACCTGTCTAAATACCAGGAGATTCTGGATTCAAATCTCAGTGGTGCCTTTTTGTAATTCATGGCGTTCAGTGGTTTTGAGAAGCAAAAACACACAGTGCGGTGTTTGTGTTTTGAGCAGGAGCCAACACGGAACTGATCAGGAAGTTTCTTCAAAAATGCCTTTTCATTATACAGACAGCCCTCTCATAGAATGTGTCCGTGACATGTTCTTGTTTCTGGGCTCGTTGAGGTCGGGGTATAATTCTCGATTCGAGGTTCATACCCTAATTTGGAACTAGACTTTTGATCCTTGAACTGCGGTTCAAACTTTTGCAAAGAGGGAAAAGAAGTCCCCAAATCACTCCACCTGAATCTCACGCGGTCTCGGAAGAAGTTCAGTGCAAACAATCAGGACTTTAAAGGCACCTCAATGACCTGCACTTTCATTGAACGAGCTTTGCTTCCAATTGCATTCGACCTTGAAACCACTCTGGGTTTTCATCTCACTGAAGCAGAGTGTGGCCGCTCTGTATCTGTGAGCATGTCGGTGACGAGCTCAGCTTTGATATTGGTCGCTCTCAATTTTCAAGATCTCGCCAAGCTCAGGGAAAAGAAACCGCGAATCGAATTGTCCCTGTAAGTGATGAATTGAAGGGATTGGTGCTCCAAGCAGATCTGGAAAATTCACAGTGCGGTCGCTCAGGAATTCCAAATCCACCCTCTCGCCACTCGGTGATCATATTATATAAGATGAAGACCGGCTCGTTGGATTTGATTTTCACTCCTGCAAGCTTCAACTATTGATTTTGTAAAAGTAAACTGACAGTAGACAGCTGTTATATTGGTCACTGCAGCCTTAAGGTTTAGCTCAGTGAATTACTAATTTAGCGGATGAAATTTCTGCCTTTCTTCGTTGGCGTAATCGGTTGGCGCGAAAGTTTGATGGACCAGGTGACTTATCTATTTTAAGTACATTTAGCCTTTCTAGTACCTCTTCTTTCTCATTTTTTAGCCCATCCAGTATCTTAACTATATCTTCCTTTATCGAGAATCTGGCAGCATCTTCTTCCTTGGTAAAGAACAATGCAAAGTACTCATTTAGTACCTCAGGCCATGTCCACTGCCTCCATGAGTAGATCTCCTTTATGGTCCCTAATCGTCCCCACCCCTCCTCTTACTACCCGTTTACTGTTAACATGTCTGTAGAAGACTTTTTAATTCCCTTTTATGATGTCCGCTATTCTTATGCTCTCTCTTTGCCCCTCTTATTTCCTTTTTCACTTCCCCTCTGAACTTTCTATATTCTCTCTGGTTGGCACTTGTGTTATTAACCTGACACCTGTCATACACCACTTTTTCCCACTTCATCTTACTCTCTATCTCTCTTATTATCCAGGGAGTTCTGGCTTTATTTGCCCGACCTTTCTACCTCGTTGGAATGTACCTTCTCTATACCCGAATCATCTTTTTAAAAGCCGCCCATTGTCCAATTATAGTTTGGCCTGACAATCTTTAATTCCAATTTACCGGGGCCAGATCTGTTCTCATCCCACTGAAATTGACCCTCATCCAATTGAGTACTTTTACTTTAGAGTGGACAGAGTCCATTTCCATAGCTATTCTAATCCTAATGATACTGATCGCTGCTCCCTAAATGCTCCCCCACTGACACTTGCTCCACTTGGCCCGCCTCATTCCCTTGCACCAAGTCCAGCAATGCCTCCTTCCTCAGTGGGCCAGAAACGTACTGGTCGAGAAAGTTATCCTGAACACATTTCAAATATTCCTCCCCTTCTTTGCGCCTTATATTATTGTTATCCCAGTCTATATTAGGATAGTTGAAATTCCCGGTTATTACTATTTTATGGCTTTTGCACCTCTCTGTAATTTCCCTGCAAATTTGCTCCTCTATCTCCGTCCCACTAGCTGGTGGCCTATAGAATACACCAAGTAGTGTAATCGCATCTCTATTGTTCCTTAACTCGAACTCAGTCCCCAGGAGAAATTGCCTCGTTCCTGGGAACTTTGTATTAAGCAGAAGTTAGCAGCAAATAGTGTTCGTGGTGGGACTGAGAAATGCTTTAACAGCCGGCACCCTGTAAAACAGAGCTCCAAGTATCGGTTTAAATAAAGTCCTGAACTGACAGAGCGGAGGGCAGATGAGGATTGAATTAAATCCCAATTCACTGAATCTAAACAAGGTTTAAATAAGTGAATCTGTCAGGAGTGGGATTCCTGATCCTGTGTGTGAGCTGAAACTGGATCGGTCCCGTTCTGTAAAGACTGAATGGCAGGCGGCTCCCAGACAGGGCTCAGGCCGGGACTGGCAGCTCTCCGCTGGGAACGGCTGGATTGGAGAGCGGGGCTCCTGCGGTGTTGCTGCTGCTGCTTCCGCCTCTTCGAGTCCCTGTGGCGGTCGGTACCGATCTCCCTCCTCTGGATCCGGCTCCAGCCGTTTGCTGTGGACCTCGTGGCGCAACGGTAGCGCGTCTGACTCCAGATCAGAAGGATGCGTGTTCGAATCACGTCGGGGTCATTGCATTTTCGCAACGTTTCAGTGTCGCTCTGTTTTATCGCGGGGCAGTCTTTCAGGGATGGTCTGTTCACTGTGTGTAAAATAATATTTATCACAGAATGAACACACCACAGAAGGAGACCATTCAACCCATCAATCCCTTACCTGCCTTTTGTAAGATCAATCCCATTGGTCCCATTCCCCGTCCCTTTCCCCGTGGCCCTGCATTTTCCCCTTCAAGTATTTATCAAATTCCTTTTTGAAAGCCACGATTGAATCTGCTTCCACCGCCCTTTCAGGCAGCGCATTCCAGATCATAACCATTCGCTGCGTAAAAAAGATTTTCCTCATGTCGCCTTTGGTTCTTTTGCAATCACCTCAAATCTGTGTCCTCTGGTTCTCGACACTTCCGCCAATTGGAACAGCTTCTCTTTATTAACTTTATCTGAACCCTTCATGACTTTGAACACTTCTATCAAATCTCCTCTGAACCTTCTCTGCTCTAAGAAGAACAACCCCAGCACGGCGTAAATGCGGTCAATTAGCTCCAATTTATTTATTTGGGCATTAAACAAAATGTGAAAGACTGGCGAGGCGTTGTGTGAACGGAGCTCACTGCTTTAAGACAATAAATCCAATCACAGCGTGGGCGCTGGGTTAAAATCTCACTGTTGAGAGAATTTCTGGCAATGTTCATTTTGACCTGTTTGCAGAAAACCCGATTGTCGTGCGATGGAGCAGAGGATGTGAAAGAAGCTGAAAGTGGAAGTGCAGATATTAGTTTCATCACGGGGACAGGACACGTTTCCACAGGTTCGGGCCTCTCACCTTCAGATTCTTTCCAGCAGAGTGGGACAGGTGATCAGAGTGACCGGGCTCCAGCGGCGCAATCGGTCAGTGCGCGGTCCTGATCTGACAGGACAGGGTCGGGAAATACCGAGGTTGTTAATTCGAGTCTCACCGAGATCAAACAATCCTTTTGCTTGTAAACATTTTGACCGGAGGTGAAGGTACAAATGGTTTGTTCCAAAATGCATCTACTTATTTGAATTGCCATGTGGTTCCTCCGGACTACGCTGTTGTAATACCAAATGAGATGTTCAGTATTACTTGTTTACAGGAGGGAGGCTGCGGTTTTGGAGACACAAACTATGATTTTGATCCATCTACAAATCGTGGGATTTAACTGGAGCTTTAAACCAGCGCCTTAGACCGCTCAGCCAGGATACTTTCCAACCTACACTTCAGGAGCTAGTTTTACAGGAATAGAATTACTACAAGCAAGAATTCTACCCCTCCAGCACCAATGCTCACACGGCAGCAGGATGCATGTGTCCAGTTAGAAACCTGTCTGAAGGAACATTCAGTCTGACAGAGCCGGAAGTCCAGCAGATTGACTTTCGGTCTGAGCAGATGATGAGTCTCCTCCTTGGGAGTGTTTCGCCAATCCAGCTCAGAGTGGATTAAGAATCATAAATCCGGGTGTAAGATGAAGTGTCGGGGGCAGTTTCCCGTCCTTGACGGACATTAATGATCCTGCTGCAAAATTTCACTTCCCAGCTCCCGATCCATGAACTAAAACCCAACTCTGGTGGGACTCCAACCCACAACCTTTGAATATCCCCTTCAATTATTAAGTAGAAGTCCAACACGCTATCCTTTGCGCCACAGAGTCAGTGATGGAATTTGAAGGAGAGCGGGGATCCTGTGCTGTGATTGAGGCGGTCAGGCTGCTCCTGCTTCCGCCTCTCACATTCCGAGAGCCGGGGCGGCAGTCTGCACCGATCGCCCTCCAATGGATCCGGCTCCAGCCGCTTGTTGTGGGCCTGGTGCAAGAACAGTCGCGTCTGACTCCACATCAGAAGGTTGCGTGTTTTGAACCAGGTTGAAATCACAGCATTTTCACTGTGGCTCAGGGACCTGCCGCCGTGTTGACCGATACTCTGCAACTCTCGCTGTGTTTACCTATACTCTGTATCTCTCGCTGTGTTTACCGATACTCTGTATCTCTCGCTGTGTTTACCTATACTCTGTATCTCCCGCTGTGTTTACCGATACTCTGTATCTCTCGCTGTGTTTACCTATACTCTGTATCTCTCGCTGTGTTTACCGATACTCTGTATCTCTCGCTGTGTTTACCGATACTCTGCAACTCTCCCTGTGTTTACCTATACTCTGTATCTCTCGCTGTGTTTACCGATACTCTGTATCTCTAGCTGTGTTTACCGATACTCTGTATCTCTCGCTGTGTTTACCGATACTCTGTATCTCTCTGTGTTTACCGATACTCTGTATCTCTCGCTGTGTTTACCGATACTCTGTATCTCCCGCTGTGTTTACCGATACTCTGTATCTCTCGCTGTGTTTACCGATACTCTGTATCTCTCGCTGTGTTTACCGATACTCTGTATCTCTCTGTGTTTACCGATACTCTGTATCTCTCGCTGTGTTTACCGATACTCTGTATCTCTCGCTGTGTTTACCGATACTCTGTATCTCTCGCTGTGTTTACCGATACTCTGTATCTCTCGCTGTGTTTACCGATACTCTGTATCTCTCGCTGTGTTTACCGATACTCTGTATCTCTCGCTGTGTTTACCCATACTCTGTATCTCTCGCTGTGTTTACCGATACTCTGTATCTCTCGCTGTGTTTACCGATACTCTGCAACTCTCCCTGTGTTTATCTCTGTGTCAATCCGTGGGCAGATTCTGAATGAACAATGAAATAAATGAGGGGGGTTCAGACAATTCTCCCATCTGACACTTAGGAACCAATGAGCGAAACTTTATAATAAGATATTGCTTATTGTGATGCAGCAAAGAAAACATTGTATTTTGAATGTTTTAGGTTCTGTTATGTACAAAAAGAAACTGTGACCACAACGTGTTTGCAACAAGCCGCCTTTTAAGTTGATGTCCGGCTCGCTAACATTGCAGCACGAGGTGTGGGCACCGCACTGATAACCTTCATGTTTATCCGGGCCTTTCAGACACTTCGTGTGACACAAGAGCTTTCCAATCCCCGCCAGCTCCGAGACACCGATACATCCGTCGAAGCAGCATTCACCGCCAGGACCGCTATCGCGCCACCTTTGCCGGACTTCAGCAAATTGAACGTTGAAAATACAGAACAGGATGGACAGTATCTGGAAAACAGTTAAACTTTCAGTGTTCAGACTTTAGTGAGAAATATAAACAGGACTTTGGGTAGATATTAAGTGGATGTGCAGTAAGAGTGCGCTCTTGTTTTGTAAACTGTGGGAGTGTCGATATGAGTGTGATGTTCACATAGCAACTGCGGGTGTGTATATATGAGACCGATGTATTTCTATGAACTGTGTGTGTATATATGAGTGCCTTGTTTATTTATTTACTTTTTTTCTTTCACGGGATGTGGGCGTCGCTGGCGAGGCCAGCATTTATTGCCCATCCCTAATTGCCCTTGAGAAGGTGGTGGTGAGCCGCCTTCTTGAACCGCTGCAGTCCGTGTGGTGACGGTTCTCCCACAGTGCTGTTAGGAAGGGAGTTCCAGGATTTTGACCCAGCGACGATGAAGGAACGGCCGATATATTTCCAAGCCGGGATGGTGTGTAACTTGGAGGGGAACGTGCAGGTGGTGTTGTTCCCATGTGCCTGCTGCTCTTGTCTTTCTAGATGGTAGAGGTCGCGGGTTTTGGAGGTGCTGTCAAAGAAGCCTTGGCGAGTTGCTGCAGTGCATCCTGTGGATGGTGCACACTGCAGCCACAGTGCGCCGGTGGTGAAGGGAGTGAATGTTTAGGGTGGTGGATGGGGTGCCAATCAAGCGGGCTGCTTTATCCTGGATGGTGTATGAACTGTGGGTGTGTTTATATGAGTTTGATGTTTTTTAGAACTATGAATGTGTATTTTTGAGTGTGATGTTTATATATGAACTGTGGGTGTGTATATATGAGTGCGGTGTTTATATATGAACTGTGGGTGTGTATATATGAGTGCGATATTTATATATGAACTGTGGGTGTGTATATATGAGTGTGATGTTTATATATGAACTGTGGGTGTGTATATATGAGTGCGATGTTTATATATGAACTGTGGGTGTGTATATATGAGTGTGATGTTTATATATGAACTGTGGGTGTGTATATATGAGTGCGATGTTTATATATGAACTGTGGGTGTGTATATATGAGTGTGATGTTTATATATGAACTGTGGGTGTGTATATATGAGTGCGATGTTTATATATGAACTGTGGGTGTGTATATATGAGTGTGATGTTTATATATGAACTGTGGGTGTGTATATATGAGTGTGATGTTTATATATGAACTGTGGGTGTGTATATATGAGTGTGATGTTTATATATGAACTGTGGGTGTGTATATATGAGTGTGATGTTTATATATGAACTGTGGGTGTGTATATATGAGTGCGATGTTTTTATTTGAATTTCGGAATGAACAGGAGGGGCAATTCCTCCTGGGGTTATATTTTTTTTAAGAGAATGACATAAAGAGAAACTTTGACATGGGGCCGAAATAGCTCAGTTGGGAGAGCGTTAGACTGAAGATCTAAAGGTCCTTGGTTCAATCCCGAGTTTCGGCAGTTTTTGGTTGTTTCGTTTCTTCTTCCTCGCTTCGATTCTCACATTTATTTACAGTGAAATTTGATCCCCGCCACTGAAGGATTGGGGATGGAATGGAGAGACATCAAGGAAGGGAAATATTTCTATCGTCTGTATTTGGTTTTTATTTCTCTGTTACCTTCTGCCTTTTTCTCTTGGTTTTGTCTCTCTTGGTGCCGGGTGACTATTTGATTTGATGCATTTGTTCCAAATTGATGCCTTTTCCCCATCTCGGGGCGGTCAGACCCGCTCTGTCTGTCTGTTGCTGCTGATGATCATTAATGGGAACAGGCCGTGAGTTAAACGTTTCTCTGCAAACCGGAGAAAGACAAATAAAAAGAAAGACGTGTTTCTCCGGCCCAGGGGTAAAGTTACGATGGATGTTATTCAATAAACTGTCCCCGTCAATTTGTCTGTGGATTTTTTTTGCAAAGCTTTGATTTTAAAAGTTACAAAAAACCGAAATAAATAAAATAAATTACATGCATCGAATCCGTGATCATGATATTACGGCATACTCTATGCAAATGAGTTAACCGGCCGGACCAACAGCACATTCGGATGTTTAATTATTTTTTGTACCTGTGCGCTGGTTGGTAGCGGTTTCTGTGCATGGACTCCTAAATCTCTCTGCTCCTCCACAGTTCCGAGCTTCTCACCATTTAGAAAATACTCTGATTTATCTTAGATTTAAAGTGGATGACCTCGCTCTCCCCCACATTGAACTCTATTTGCCACAGTTTTACCCACTCACTTAATTTATCAATTCCCACTTTTCAACTTCCTGCTTCTATCTACATTAATTTTTGCGCCACCAGAAGGCTGAGTGTTCAAATCACGGGGTAACTGTTGCTTTTAGAGCTGATCGGATTCTGGATCGTTCCGGGATGAATGTTTTATTTGTTTTTACACAATAAACAGAACCTTGCTCTAAAGTCTGCTTCCCGACTTCTCAAATTTCAGGAAGGCGTCTCATTCTGCCCTCGACTTTTGATCTTGACCTGCGGTTGAAACTTTTGCAAAGAGGGAAAACAAGTCCCCAAATCGCCCCACGTGACTCTCAAACGCTTTGGGAAGAAGTTCAGTTCAAACAATCAGGACTTTAAAGGCACCTCAATGACCTGCACTTTCATTGAATGAGTTTTGTTCGCCATTGTATTCGACGGTGAAATCGCTCTCCGCTTTCATCTCACTGGTGAAGAGTGTGACGGCCTTGTATCTGTCAGCGTGTAAGTGACGAGTTTGGGGTGAGCACGGGTCGCCTTTATTTTTGAAATCTCCCCAAGCACCGGGGAAAAGAAACTTAGAATCAAACTGTCCCTGTCAGTGATGAATTGAAGTGAATATCGCTCCAAACAGATCTGGACAATGCGCAGCGCAGCCGCACAGGAGTTCCAAATCCACCCTCTCCCCACTCGGCAATCACATTAACTGAACTTTACTCTGACCCAGTGTCACCGCGCTGAAATCGAGTATTTCTCGAACACATTTTTCCTTAACATCATAGTTACTGGTTTAAGAGTGAAAACTGCCGTCCGCTTCACTGTAAGTGCAAGAGACAACTTTGTAGACACCGTGTAGTGTCACAGAGCTGCTCGTTGGACCTGCTCATTTCATCTCGTCTCATTTTCAGCAAACCTGAATATTACTGGAATATAGAATGGAGAATCACAGCTCAAAAAATCAATCCTCTCGACCACGAGGGGACCGAGTCTTCCAACATACAGGTGTTTAATGGCAAGGTGAGTTTAATGTTCAGAAATAATACAGCACAAATTTTCATTCGTACAAGCTGCACACCCTTTCGTTTGGAAAATTAAACGGCTGGTAACACAGCTGTTATACTAATCGCAGCGAGCTGAAATTTTAGCTCGATGAATTAGTCCTTGAGCAGCTGCAAGCTCTGTCTCTGTGGCGCAATTGGTTAACTGAAAGGTTTGTGGTTCGAACCCACCCGGGAACGGTTGAGCAACTTTTTACCTGAACATTCATTGTCTCGCATTTCTTGGGTTCGAATGTGTGTCTCATCTGCCAGAAAATGTACCGTAAACATTGCCAGCTGAGTGCGTCTGATTTTCGACCATTTATTCTGCGGTTGGATAACAGGCATCTGAAAAATATCCAAAAAAGCCGAGATTGGCTTGAACGAAGTCGGAATACTTCTGACAGACAAAGTCCGAAGTTTGCAGGCGAGCTCGTTCACTCTGACATGGATATTTCTGCAGTGAGCGACATCAGGCTGTTTTCACAATGAATGTCACTCCCTTTATTTTGGAAAAGTAAAATGGTATTCACATTCCGACTGGTATCAGTTGATTTGTGAGAGATCGTTAATTTTCGAGGGGCTGAATGGTCTTCTCTTGTCCCGATGTTCCTCTCCTGCTCAGTGCGGGGCTGGACGACTGGTGAGAGGCATCAAACCGACTCCAGAATGAAAAGCGGGTGTTTAGATTCAGCCACCTTGGGATTGTCGGACAAACTGAACCCCGACAGCAACCTCACCACCTGCCTCTCTGCAATAATAGGATGGGAAGGAGCCCTGCCGCTGGCCCGGCTAGCTCAGTCGGTAAAGCACGAGATTCCTAATCTCAGGGGCGTGGGTTTAAACCACACATTGGGCGTTTTGTGTTCTATTTTTCACAGTGGGTGATGAAAGGTTCAAAGTGCAACCTCTTATCTCCAGTTCAAGAAATCCAGTTATATGAACAGACACAACCCTGAGCTGTGTGAAAGGAAACCGTGAGCGTTGCCAAATATCCAGTCCCTCCCGATTCTATCTTCTCATTCCCTCCACATGGGACACGGCAGATACCGTTTCAATAGGCTCCATTTTTGCTGTTATTAAAATGTTGATGGTTAGGAAGTGTAATATTTAGAAGACGCCAACTCTGGATCCATTCGCCTCTCTGATACCTCCTGAGCCCACCTTACCCTCTTTGATTCTCCCTGAGCTCCTTATCTTCTCTGATAAGCTCAGAGAGTCCATTATCCTCTTTGAACCTTGTCAGCGCCCTTTACACTCTCTGATACCCGCTGAGTGCCCCTCACCCACTGATACGCCCTGAGCGTCCTTCACTCTCTGATACGCTCTGGCAGTCCTTCCCCTCTCTGAGACCTCAATATACTCTCTGATACCCTCTGACTGCCCCTTCCCCTCTCTGAGACCTCAATATACTCTCTGATACCCTCTGACTGCCCCTTCCCCTCTCTGAGCCCCGTTGCACTCTCTGATGCCCTCTGACTGCCCCTTCCCCTCTCTGAGCCCCGTTGCACTCTCTGATACCCTCTGACTGCCCCTTCCCCTCTCTGAGATGCCCTTGCCCCAATGCATCGCCACTAAGAAGCCATTAGACCCCCTGTTGCCTTCTCAGTACCCGTTACCGTCCCTGATATCAAAGTGCGGTGTAACTTCACAGGTGAATCTACCGGTCTGTGTTAAGGATGAGATCCAGAGTTTGTTCGGTCGCTGTTGTTTCCGCCTCTCCCACTCTGAGAGCTCCATTGGCAGTCGGTACCGATCTCCCTCCGACAAACTGGGTGTGGATCTATGAGTGCGTTGTTTTTTATAAACTTTTGAGTTTATGTATGACAGCGATTTTTATATATCAACTGTGGGTTTGTATATGTGTGTGTGATATTTATAGATGACCTGTGGGAGTAATCGATGAGTGTGATATTTATATATGAACTGTGGGTGTGTATATATGAGTGTGATATTTATATATGAACCGTGGGTGTGTATATATGAGTGCGATGTTTTTATATGAATTGAGGAATGAACAGGAGGGGTAATTCCACCTGGGGTTATATTTTGTTCCAAGACAATGAAATAAAGGAATGCTTTGATATGGGGCCGAAATAGCTCAGTTGGGAGCGCGTTCGACTGAAGATCTTACGTTCAATCCCGAGTTTCGGCAGTTTTTGGTTGTTTAGTTTCTTCTTCCTCGCTTTGATTCTCGCATTTATTTACAGTGAAATTTGATACCCGCCACTGAAGGATTGGGGATTGAATAGAGAGACATCAAGGATGGGAAATATTTATATCGTCTGTATTTGGTTTTTATTTCTCTGTTACCTTCTGCCTTTTTCTCTTGGTTTTGTCTCTCTCGGTGCCGGGTGACTATTTGATTTGATGCATTTGTCCGAAATTGATGCTTTTTCCACATCTCGGGGCGGTCAGACCCGCTCTGTCTGTCTGTTGCTGCTGATGATCATTAATGGGAACAGGCCGCGAGTTAAACGTTTATCTGCAAACCGGAGAAAGACAAATAAAAAGAAAGACGTGTTTCTCCGGCCCAGGGGTAACGTTACAATGGATGTTATTCAATAAACTGCCCCCGGGAATTTGTCTGGGGACCTTTTTGTAAAGCTTGGATTTTAAAAGTTAAAAAACCCGATATAAATAAAGTAAATTACAAGAATCGAATCCGTGATCATGATATTACGGTAAACTCTATGCAAATAAACTAACCGGCGGTCCGAATTATTTTTTGTACCTGTACGCTGGTTGGGAGCGGTTTCTGTACATGGACCGCAAAATCTCTCTGCTCCTCCACAGTTCCTAGTTTCTCACCATTTCGAAAATACACTGATTGATCTTAGATTTAAAGTGGATGACCTCGCTCTCCCCCACATTGAACTCTATTTGCCGCAGTTTTACCTGCTCACTTAATTTATCAATTCCCACTTTTCAACTTCCTGCTTCTATCAACATTATTTATTCCGCCACCAGAAGACTGAGTGTTCAAATCACGGGGTAACAGTTGCTTTTCGAGCTGATCGGATTCTGGATCGTTCCGGGATGAATGTTTTATCTGCTTTTTCTCAATAAACAGAACCTTGCACTCAAATCTGCTTCTCTGGTTCCCAATTTTCAGGAAGGCGTCTCATTCTGCCCTCGACTTTTGATCTTGAACTGTGGTTGAAGATTTTGCAAAGAGGGAAAAGAAGTCCCCAAATCGCCCCACGTGACTCTCAAACGCTTTGGGAAGAAGTTCAGTTCAAACAATCAGGACTTTAAAGGCCCCTCAATGACCTGCACTTTCATTGAATGAGTTTTGTTGGCCATTGTATTCGACCGTGAAATCGCTCTCCGCTTTCATCTCACTGGTGAAGAGTGTGACGGCCTTGTATCTGTCAGAGTGCAAGTGACGAGTTTGGTGTCGGAATGGGCCGCTTTCAATTTTGAAATCTCACCAAGCACCAGAGAAAAGAAACTTAGAATCAAACTGTCCCTGTCAGTGATGAATTGAAGTGAATATCGCTCCAAGCAGATCTGGACAATGTGCAGCGCAGCCGCACGGGAGTTCCAAATCCACCCTCTCGCCACTCGACAATCACATTAACTGAACTTTACTCTGGCCCAGTGTCACCGCGCTGAAATCAAGTCTTTCTCGGCCACATACTTTCTTAACATCATACTTACTGGTTTAAGAGTGAAAACTGCCGTCCGCTTCACTGTAAGTGCAAGAGACAACTTTGTAGACACCGTGTAGTGTCACAGACCTGCTCGTTGGACCTGCTCATTTCATCTCATCTCATTTTCTGCAATACTGGAATAGAGAATGGTGAATCACAGCTCGAGAAATCAATCCTCTCTCCGACTGGGGGACCGAGTCTTCCAACATACAGGCATTTAGGGGCAAGGGGAGTTTGATGTTCAGAAAGAAGACGGCACCGATTTTCACTCGTGCAAACTGCACACCCTTTATTTTGGAAAAGGAAACTGATGGTCAGACAGCTGTTACATTGATCGCTGCAAGCTGAAACGGTCGCTCGGTGAATTAATGGTTCAAGACGGCTACTGTGGTGCAATTGGTTAGCGCCTTTGGTTATTAACTGTAACGGTTGGTGGTTCGAGCCCACCCGGGGACAATAGGGAGGTTTTACCTTAAAATTCGTTGTTTCGCGTTTCCAGGTTTCGAATGTGCGTTCTGTTCACAGAAAAATGTACCGTAAACATTGCCAGCTGAGCGCGGCTGATATTCCACCTGCCGCTGGATAACAGGTATCTGAACAATATCCAAAAAACCGAGAATGGCTTGAAGGTGATCGAAATACTTCTTGACAGACAAGGTTCAAAATGAGGGCTCACGATTGAAGTGAAATATTATTCACCTTCCGACAGGTTTCAGTTTATTTGTGAGAGATCGTTAAAGGATCCTGCAGCGCTTCCTCAGTTAACAAAAGCAGTTCTCAGCCGCATTTTTGACGCAGCATCAAGCCCATCAGTTTTTCGCTGCTTCCCCAGCTCCCCGAGTGAGTGAGGCCGTGACAGCAGTAACATTGTCCGGCCCCGCTTTCTCCAATCACCCGCTGCCGGCGGAAAGCAGCGAATGCAGCCTCAGACAGCGCATTGCTGTCCATCCCTGGGAAACAATTTCCAACTGAAACAGATTGGAGTTGTGCTGAGCTTTGAGTCTGTAGCGTGTCCGTGACGAGGTTCAGGTTGATATCATCCATTCATTTTTTTATATCTCAGAAGCGCACCAGGAGAAAACAGGAACTGAGAATCAAATTGTCCCTGTAGGTGATGAATTCAAGGGAATATCGCTCCAAGCAGATCTGGGAAAGTCACAGTGCAACCGCACAGAAGTTCCAAATTCTCCCTCTCGCCACTCGGCAAACATTAACTGACCTTTGCTCTGGCCTGGTGTCACCTCGATCAAACCGTCTCTTTCGCGTATGATTTTTTCACGAGTGCAAAGCGTCCCCCGCTTCAGTGAAGCTGCAATCGACATTTTCTTCTAGATGCCATGTCATGGGCCAGATAAAGGATGTGAACAGTTACTGCTGAGAACAAATTAAAAAGTAGCAGAAGTTCATCAAAGTTGCACCATTGAAAGTCCTGGGTGGAGGTTCAGAGGCTGCGATTGGAGGAAGAGTTTTGTTGCGATTCTAACAGACCCTCGAGTGAATTTCCGGGATGTCCAGAACACCGAAATAACTCAGTCAGACTGAAGATCTAAAGGGTTCAGTCCCGGGTTTCAGGAGCGTTTTCTCTCCCTCTCTGTTATCTTGATACCTCCTCCGTGCCCTTTCCATTTTCTGATACGCTCGGAGGGCCCCTTACCCACTGACACACCCTGACTCTCCCTGATAACATCTGGCAGTCCCTTGCCCTCCCTGATAACATCTGGCAGTCCCTTGCCCTCTCTGATAACATCTGGCAGTCCCTTGCCCTCCCTGATAACATCTGGAAGTCCCTTGCCCTCTCTGATAACATCTGGCAGTCCCTTGCCCTCTCTGATAACATCTGGCAGTCCCTTGCCCTCTCTGATAACTTCTCAGAGTGCCGTAAACTCGTTGATACCTCATAGCCTCACACCCCTTGATAACCCCTGAGAAGCCCTTTGATTCCCTGACAGCCTCTGGGATCCCGTTGCCCCACCGGATCCACACAAATAAACCCTTAGACTCCCTGGTTCATTCTCAGGAGCCATTAACCTCTCTGCTACCCAAGTGCGATTTAATTCCACATGTGGATCCACCAGTCTGTGTTAAGGATCAGATCCACGGTTTGTTCGCTCTCATTACTCCGAAGCACTCTGTTCACCGAGAGGGAAATCGCACCTACGTTTATGTGATTTTCAAAGAAAAATAAAACATTGCATGTACAGAAAACAGAAATAGCTCAGATGGGGTAGCGTTAGAATTAAAATCCACAGATCCTTTGTTCAATCTCCGCTTAAGGCGGCCTTTTTTCCTCTCTCTCTGTTGGCGGAATGCATAATGAGGGGGCTTAATCTTGAAATTAGTGCTCGATTAATGAGGCGAGAAATCAGGAATCACTTTCGCAAACAAAATACGGCCGAAAGCTGGAACTCTCTCGGCCAAAAGGATGTGGATTGAGGCTCAATTCAAATTTACAAGACTGATATTGACAGATCTTTTTTCGGTTCGGGTCCCAAGGGATATGTTTCCAATGCGGGGAAATAGAGTTGAGTTACAGACCACCTCATGATCTAATTGAATGGGACAGCAGGAAGAGGGGCTGAGTGGCCCTCTCCTGTCTCGATGTTCCTCTCCTGCTCAGCGCGGTGCTGGAGGACGGGGACAAGGCATCAGACTGACTCCAGAATGAAAAGCGAGTGTGCAGAAGGAGCGACGCTGGGATTGTCAGACAAACTGAACCCCTGCAGCAAAATCAACAGCTGCCTCTCTACAATAATAGGATGGGAAAAGGTATTGAAGCCGGCGCTGGGGAGCTAAGTCGGTAAAACATGAGTCTCTTAATCTCAGGGTCGTGGGTTCGAGCCCCACGCTGGGCGTTTCGTGTTTTATTTCTCAAACTGGGTGATAAAAGGTCCAAAGTGCGACCTCTTATCTCCAGTTCATGAAATCCAGTTAGAGAAACAGACACAACACTGAGCTGTGTGAAAGGAAACCGTGAGCGTTGCCAAATATCCAGCCCCTCCCGATTCTATCTTCTCATTCCCTCCACATGGGACACGGACAGGTTATCGGATCAACCGGCTTCATTTTTTGCTGTTATTAAATGTGTTGATGCCTTCAAAATGTAAGATTCAGAAGATGACAACTCTGGATCCATTCGCCTCTCTGATACCTCCGGAGACCCCCTTACCTGATTTGATTCTCCCTGAACTCCTTATCTTCTCCGATATGGTCCGAGAGTCCATTATCCTTTTTGAACCTTGTCAGCGCCCTTTACACTCTCTGATACCCGCAAAATGCTCCTTACCCACTGTGCCGCCCTGAGTCCTCTTACGCTCTCTGATACCCTCTGACACTCCCTTCCCTTCTCTGAGATCCACTTACGCTCTCTGATACTCTCTGACACTCCCTTCCCCTCTCTGAGATCCACTTACGCTCTCTGATTCTCTCTGACACTCCCTTCCCCTCTCTGAGATCCACTTACGCTCTCTGATACCCTCTGACAGTCCTTTCCTCTCTCTGAGATCCCCTTACACTCTCTGATATCCTCTGACAATCCCTTCTCTTCTCTGAGATCCTCTTACACTCTCTGATATCCTCCGACAGTTCCATCCCCTCTCTGAGATCCACTTACACTGTCTGATACCCTCTGACAATCCCTTCCCCTCTCTGCGATCCCCTTACACTCTTTGATACCCTCTGACACTCCCTTCCCTTCTCTGAGATCCTGTTACACTGTCTGATACCTTCTGACACTCCCTTCCCCTCTCTGAGCCCTCTTACGCTCTCTGATACCCTCTGATAGTCCCTTCCCTTCTCTGAGATACCCTTACACTCTGTGATACTCTCTGACAGTTCCATCCCCTCTCTGTGATCCCGTTACACTGTCTGATACCCTCTGACACTCCCTTCCCCTCTCTGAGCCCTCTTACGCTCTCTGATACCCTCTGAAAGTCCCTTCGCCTCTCTAAGATCCCCTTACACTCTCTGATACCCTTTGACACTCCCTTCCCTTCTCTGAGATCCCCTTACACTGTCTGGTACCCTCTGACAATCCCTTCCCCTCTCTGCGATCCCCTTACACTCTTTGATACCCTCTGACACTCCCTTCCCTTCTCTGAGCCCTCTTACGCTCTCTGATACCCTCTGAAAGTCCCTTCCCCTCTCTGAGATCCCCTTACACTCTGTGATACCCTCTGACACTCCCTTCCCTTCTCTGAGATCCTGTTACACTGTCTGATACCCTCTGACAATCCCTTCCCCTCTCTGAGATCCCCTTACACTCTGTGATACTCTCTGACAGTTCCATCCCCTCTCTGTGATCCCCTTACACTCTCTGATACCCTCTGACACTCCCTTCCCCTCTCTGAGATCCCCTTACACTCTGTGATACCCTCTGACACTCCCTTCCCTTCTCTGAGATCCTGTTACACTGTCTGATACCCTCTGACAATCCCTTCCCCTCTCTGAGATCCCCTTACACTCTGTGATACTCTCTGACAGTTCCATCCCCTCTCTGTGATCCCCTTACACTCTCTGATACCCTCTGACACTCCCTTCCCCTCTCTGAGATCCCCTTACTCTCTCTGATACCCTGTGACACTCCCTTCCCCTCTCTAAGATCCCCTTACACTCTCTGATACGCTCTAATAGTCTCTTCCCCTCTCTGGGATCCCTTTGCCCCACCGGATCGCCACTAAGAAGCCATTAGACTCCCTGAACCCTTCTCAGAGCCCATTACCCTTCCTCATACCCAAGTACGATGTAATTTCACAGGATGATCGATCGGCTTGTGTTCAGAATGAGATCCACAGTTTGTACGGCCCATGCTGCTTCCGCCTCTCCCACTCCGAGAGCCCAAGCGGCGGTCGGAACCAATCTCCCTCCTATAAACTCGGAGTGTAAGTATGAGTGCGCTGTTGTTTCATAAACTGTGGGAGTGTATATATGAGTGCGATGTTTATATATGAACTGTGGGTGTGTATATATGAGTGCGATGTTTATATATGAACTGTGGGTGTGTATATATGAGTGCGATGTTTATATATGAACTGTGGGTGTGTATATATGAGTGTGATGTTTATATATGAACTGTGGGTGTGTATATATGAGTGCGATGTTTATATATGAACGGTGGGTGTGTATATATGAGTGCGATGTTTATCTATGAAGTACGGTAATGAACAGGAGGAGCAGGGCTTCGGAGGGGTTATATTTTCTTGGAAGACAATGGCGCAAAGTTGCATTTGCTCTGGGGTCCAAATACTCAGTTGGAATTCCATTGGACTGAAGATTTAAAGGTCTTTGGTTTAATCCCGGGTTCGGTAGTTTTTGGTTGTTCAGTTTCTTCTTCTTTGGGTCGATTCTCGCATTTATTTACAGTGAAATTTGATCCCCGCCACTGAAGGATTGGGGATGGAATAGAGAGACATCAAGGATGGGAGATATTTATATCGTCTGTATTTGGTTTTTATTTCTCTGTTACCTTCTGCCTTTTTCTCTTGGTTTTGTCTCTCTCGGTGCCGGGTGACTATTTGATTTGATGCATTTGTCCTAAACTGATGCCTTTTCCACATCTCGGGGCGGTCAGACCCGCTCTGTCTGTCTGTTGCTGCTGATGATCATTAATGGGAACAGGCCGCGAGTTAAACGTTTCTCTGCAAACCGGAGAAAGGCAAATAAAAAGAAAGACGTGTTTCTCCGGCCCAGGGGCACAGTTACAATGGATGTTATTCAATAAACTGTCCCCGTGAATTTGTCTGTGAATCTGTTTGTAAAGGTTTGATTTAAAAGTTCCGAAAATCCAAAATAAAGCCCCTTAACAGCCCATACAGGAATCAAACCCACGATTACAACATTATGGTGTGTTTTAAGCAAGTCAGCTGACCAGCCGTAACGAACATCCCAATCATCGTTTTTTTTTACCTATACTAGTTTGAAGTGATTTCTGTACACGGACCCCTAAATCTCTCTGGCCCTCCACAGTTCCTAACTTCTCACCATTTAGAAAGTACCCTGATCTATCCTTTTTTGATCCAAAGTGGATGACCTCCAGAAAAAGTGACTAAAGTAGTGGACAGGGGAATGTCAATGGATGTTATTTATATGGACTTCCAGAAGGCATTTGATAAGGTCCCACATAATAGACTGTTAGCAAAGATAGAAGCCCATGGAATCGAGGGAAAAGTACGGACTTGGTTAGGAAGTTGGCTGAGCGAAAGGCGACAGAGAGTAGGGAGAATGGGTAGGTGCTCACATTGGCAGGATGTGACTAGTGGAGTCCCGCAGGGATCTGTCTTGGGGCCTCAATTATTCACAATATTTTTTAACGACTCAGATGAAGGCATAGAAAGTCTCACATCCAAGTTTGCCAATCACACGACGATTGGTGGCATTGTAAGCAGTGTAGATGAAAACATAAAATTACAAAGTGATATTGATAGATAAGGTGAATGGGCAAAACTGTGGCAACTCATGGACCAGCATATTCCTCACTCTACCATTACCAACAAGCCAGGGGATCAACCCTGGTTCAATGAGGAGTGTAGAAGAGCATGCCAGGAGCAGCACCAGGCGTACCTAAAAATGAGGTGCCAACCTGGTGAAGCTACAACTCAGGACTACATGCGTGCTAAACAGTGGAAGCAACATGCTATAGACAGATTTAAGCGATTCCACAACCAACGGATCAGATCAAAGCTCTGCAGTCCTGCCACATCCAGTCGTGAATGGTGGTGGACAATTAAACAACTAACGGGAGGAGGAAGCTCTGCAAAAATCCCCATCCTCAATGATGGCGGAGTCCAGCACATGAGTGCAAAAGACAAGGCTGAAGCGTTTGCAACCATCTTCAGCCAGAAGTGCCGAGTGGATGATCCATCTCGGCCTCCTCCCGATATCCCCACCATCACAGAAGCCAGTCTTCGGCCAATTCGATTCACTCCACGTGATATCAAGAAACGGCTGAGTGCACTGGATACAGCAAAGGCTATGGGCCCTGACAACATCGCAGCTGTAGTGCTGAAGACTTGTGCTCCAGAACTAGCTGCGCCTCTTGACAAGCTGTTCCAGTACAGCTACAACACTGGCATCTACCCGACAATGTGGAAAATTGCCCAGGTATGTCCTGTCCACAAAAAGCAGGACAAATCCAATCCGGCCAATTACCGCCCCATCAGTCACCTCTCAATCATCAGCAAAGTGATGGAAGGTGTCGTCGACAGTGCTATCAAGCGGCACTTACTCACCAATAACCTGCTCACCGATGCTCAGTTTGGGTTCCGCCAGGACCACTCGGCTCCAGACCTCATTACAGCCTTGGTCCAAACATGGACAAAAGAGCTGAATTCCAGAGGTGAGGTGAGAGTGACTGCCCTCGACATCAAGGCAGCATTTGACCGAGTGTGGCACCAAGGAGCCCGAGTAAAATTGAAGTCAATGGGAATCAGGGGGAAAACTGTCCAGTGGCTGGAGTCATACCTAGCACAATGGAAGATGGTAGTGGTTGTTGGAAGCCAATCATCTCAGCCCCAGGACATTGCTGCAGGAGTTCCTCAGGGCAGTGTCCTAGGCCCAACCATCTTCAGCTGCTTCATCAATGACCTTCCCTCCATCATAAGGTCAGAAATGGGGATGTTTGCTGATGACTGCATAGTGTTCAGTTCCATTCGCAACCCCTCAAATAATGAAGCAGTCCGAGCCCGCATGCAGCAAGACCTGGACAACATCCAGGCTTGGGCTCATAAGTGGCAAGTAACATTCGCGCCAGATAAGTGCCAGGCATTGACCATCTCCAACAAGAGAGAGTCTAACCACCTCCCCTTGACATTCAACGGCATTACCATCGCCGAATCCCCCACCATCAACATCCTGGGGGTCACCATCGACCAGAAACTTAACTGGACCAGCCATATAAATACTGTGGCTACAAGAGCAGGTCAGAGGCTGGGTATTCTGCGGCAAGTGACTCACCTCCTGACTCCCCAAAGCCTTTCCACCATCTACAAGGCACAAGTCAGGAGTGTGTTGGAATACTCTCCACTTGCTTGGATGAGTGCAGCTCCAACAACACTCAAGAAGCTCGACACCATCCAGGACAAAGCAGCCCGCTTGATTGGCACCCCATCCACCACCCTAAACATTCACTCCCTTCACCACTGGCGCACTGTGGCTGCAGTGTGGACCATGCACAGGATGCACTGCAGCAACTCGCCAAGGCTTCTTCGACAGCACCTCCCAAACCTGCGACCCCTACCACCTAGAAGGACAAGAGCAGCAGGTACATGGGAACAACACTACCTGCACGTTCCCCTCCAAGTCACACACCATCCCAACTTGGAAATATATCGCCGTTCCTTCATCTTCGCTGGGTCAAAATCCTGGAACTCCCTTCCTAATAGCACTGTGGGAGAACCGTCACCACACGGACTGCAGCGGTTCAAGAAGGCGGCTCACCACCACCTTCTCAAGGGCAAATAGGGATGGACAATAAATGCCGGCCTCGCCAGCGACGCCCACATCCCGTGAACGAATAAAAAAAAACACCAGCCGGCAATACATTCCAGATGCTCAGTACTCTCCGGGAAAAGAAGAAGCTCCCAACATCCAGACTATTCTTCCCTCTTTGTGGTCGGAACGCCGGTCCGCTGCTTCCCCCCAATCTGTGAAACTGGAAATAATCGATCACTGGGCAAGCTGTTCAACCATGAGATGGGAGCCATTGAAACACCGTGGGCGCTCTCCCATTGAATTATATTCTGTGCGGAGCGTTCGGTTTTTCGCGAGGTGAAGAAACTCTTGTCTCTCCTTGTGTGTAAATGTGAGGCGAGTCTCAGATGATATTCTCACAGTTGAATCCAAAATTTAATTTGTTTGGAGATGCCGGGGATTGAACCCGGGACCTCATACATGCAAAGCATGCGCTCTTCAACTGAGCTACATCCCCACGCGTCAAAAGGTACCTGAGAAATAAACAAGCAGACACTTTCGAAGTGAAGCCGTGAGCTTTCTGCTCCGTCTCTCCACGACATCGAGATGCCCAGCGGTCCCGCGTGTTCACAATGTTCAACCTCTGCTTCAGTTCACGGGGTTTCTGCTCCTCTTTACTTTGAACTTTCCAAAAAAAAGTCTGCGGAAATAAAAAAAACCCAATCGCTAATGGTCAGTGACAAGGCTGAAATCCAACCTCTGAATCATAAAGTGAGATGGAAGAATGACAGAGCGTCAAACAGGAACAAGAGCTGGGACTGCTCGCTCGATATTGCACCGTCACACATTCCCCTCAGTCGGCGGCTGCTTTGAGTTGAGCTGTTGAGGGGACCGAGAGATGAAGTCCCGCTCCGGGACAATTTAATGCTTGTGGAGCCTCAGAAGTTGGAACTCGCTGAGCTCAAAAAGCGTCATTCAACTTTCGGTCGGTCATTCTGGTGAAAAGGTACAGAGAGTTGAACCCAGGACCTCAACACACACAAAACATGCGCTCTATCACTGAACTAAATCCCCAAATAACACAAACCGCGAACCAAGGAAAGAAGAACTGATTGTCCTCAGTTTATGAGGCCACCCGTGGTGGATGTGCACTCCGCTCACTGCATTTTACTGGAGAAATAATCAATTCATATTATGTAACTATCCTCCACTCACTGCATTTTACTGGAGAAATAATCAATTTATATTATGTAACTATCCTCCACTCACTGCATTTTACTGGAGAAATAATCAATTTATATTATGTAACTATCCCCCACTCACTGCATTTTAAAGAAGAAATAATCAATTTATATTATGTAACTATCCTCCACTCACTGCATTTTAAAGAAGAAATAATCAATTTATATTATGTAACTATCCTCCACTCACTGCATTTACAGAAGAAATAATCAATTTATATTATGTAACTATCCCCCACTCTGCATTTTAATGAAGAAATAATTAATTTGTTTTATGTAACTATCCCCCACTCTGCATTTTACTGGAGAAATAATCAATTTATATTATGTAACTATCCTCCACTCACTGCATTTTACTGGAGAAATAATCAATTTATATTGTGTAACTATCCTCCACTCACTGCATTTTAATGAAGAAATAATCAATTTATATTATGTAACTATCCCCCACTCTGCATTTTACTGGAGAAATAATCAATTTATATTATGTAACTATCCCCCACTCACTGCATTTTACTGGAAAAATATTCAATTTATATTATGTAACTATCCCCCACTCACTGCATTTTACTGGTGAAATAATCAATTTATATTATGTAACTATCCCCCACTCACTGCATTTTAATGGAGAAATAATCAATTTATATTATGTAACTATCCCCCACCAGGTTTCAGCTGTTGTCAGAAATAGTCTCTTCGTGGTCGCCAATTGTAGGATTTAAACCACTGTTTTCAGGATTATAATCTAATCCAATCTAAGGACTGGTTCCTGACAACAACAAGATCACCACTGGTACTGGTATTACGGTTAAAGGCAAAACCGATTTATTAATCACATCACAATTAGAGTAAAAAGGTGATACTTAACAAAGAGAAATAGTGAGTGTTCCTTGAAACCTCGGAAGTGTCCCTCCAAGTGACTACGGTGCGGTCTCTCTCTCTCTCTCTATCCCTCCAAGTGACTACGGTGCGGTCTCTCTCTCTCTCTCTATCCCTCCAAGTGACTACGGTGCGGTCTCTCTCTCTCTCTGTGTCCCTCCAAGTGACGACAGTGCGGTCTCTCTCTCTCTCTCTCTCTATCTCTCCAAGTGACTACGGTGCGGTCTCTCTCTCTCTCTCTCTCTATCCCTCCAAGTGACAACGGTGCGGTCTCTCTCTCTCTCTCTATCCCTCCAAGTGACTACGGTGCGGTCTCTCTCTCTCTCTCTATCCCTCCAAGTGACTACGGTGCGGTCTCTCTCTCTCTCTCTCTCTCTATCCCTCCAAGTGACAACGGTGCGGTCTCTCTCTCTCTCTCTCTCTCTATCCCTCCAAGTGACTACGGTGCGGTCTCTCTCTCTCTCTCTCTCTATCCCTCCAAGTGACTACGGTGCGGTCTCTCTCTCTCTCTCTTGCTGTGTTCTGTTGACTGAAAAGTTTTCTTCTTCCTTGCCAGAATCTTGTGCGCCTTCCTCAGCTTTTGAGGTCTCTCCTTATTCCCTTTTTCAGTTTATGAGCAGTTCACTCTCACATCCACATCTCTCAGCCTGACCATTATTCATGTCTCTCAACCTTCAGAAGTTACATTCTGAGCATAACTCCTGGTCCCATCCGTGCCTTGTTGTTACAGACTTAACAGAACCTTATTTAGAGTTTACATTGCCTGCCTTCACAGAACCGTTTGTATAAACAGACTTCTACTCACTGGCTTGTGGAGGCTCGAGATAGAGAGGCCTGAGCCTGAGTGACTCCTTCATTTCATGAACCTTCAGTCCCTTTATCTGCATGTCTTTTAGACATTATGCTATTACAGCACATTCCTCCCTTAGGTCTGTTAATTCCCACTTTACTGTTGTCAGCATCCTTTTAGTTTTAACTGCAAACTTGACTATAATAACCATCATGCATCCTTCTCGGCCCACCAGCACTTTCTTATTGAATACACGTTACATGGTTCATTCTATATTAATACACAGTACAGTTTACATTTATAGATACATAGATTCACAGTACATTTTGTTCTACTTCTACTATTGATTATAATTATACTAAATTCTATCTGTTAATGGGTTAATCCTTACACGTTGTTCTTCCGAACACTAAACACCATAGTTCAGTCCTGGATGTGATTAACTGCAGAATCCAACCCCTGCAGTCACTTGTGAACTCGCTGGTGTCTCAGCACATGTGATGACTGAGTGAATCCCTTCCCACACACGGAGTAGGTGAACAGTCTCTCCACAATGGGCGCGAGTTGATGTGTCAGCAGTTCATTTCTGCTTTTAAAGCTCTTCTCAAAGTTACTGCATTAAAAGGTCACTCAATAGTGTGAACAAGTTGATATCTCAGAAGGTGGGATGAATTCGTGAATCCCTTCCCACACACGGAGCAGGTGAACAGTCTCTCCCCAGTGTCAGTGTGATGGTGTTTCAGATCATTTGTTTTAAAGCCCTTCTCACAGTCAGAACATTTCAGAGGTCTCTTATCAGAGTGAACTCGCTGGTGTCTCAGCAGGTGTGATGACCGAGTAAATCTCTTCTCACACAGGGAGCAGGTGAACGGCCTCTCCCTGGCGTGAGTGTGTCGATGTCTTCACAATTTGTATCTGTATTTAGAGCTCTTCGTGCAGTCAGAACATTAAAAAGGTCTCTCCCCAGTGTGAACAAGTTGGTGTGTCAGCAGTTTGGATGAAATAGTGAATCCCTTCCCTCACACGGAGCAGGTGAGCGGCCTCTCCCCAGTGTGAGTGCGTTGGTGTGTCAGCAGATTCCTTTTGCTTTTAAACCTCTTCTCACAGTCAGAACATTTAAAAGGTCTCTCATCGGAGTGAACTCGCTGGTGTCTCAGCAGGGTGGAAGAATGAGTGAATTTCTTCCCACACACGGAGCAGGAGAACGGCCTCTCCCCAGTGTGAACTCGCTGGTGTATCAGCAGGTGGGATGACTGAGTGAATCTCTTCTTACACACAGAGCAGGAGAATGGTCTCTCCCCAGTGTGAGTGCGTTGGTGTTGCAGCAGATTAATTTTGCTTTTAAAGCTCCTCTCAAAGTCAGAACATTTAAAAGGTCTCTCATCGGAGTAAACTCGCTGGTGTGTCAGCAGGTGTGATGACCAAGTGAATCTCTTCCCACACACGGAGCAGGTGAACGGCCTCTCCCCAGTGTGATTGTGTCGATGAATTTCCAGCTCTGAAGGGTAATTGAATCCCTTCCCACAGTCCCCACATTTCCACGGTTTCTCCATGGTCTGGGTGTCCTTGTGTCTCTCCAGGTTGGACGATCAGTTGAAGCCTCATCCACACACAGAACACGTGTACGGTTTCTCCCCGCTGTGAATGGTGTGATGTTTTTTCTGGCTGTGTAACTGGTTAAAGCTCTTTCCACAGTCAGTGCACTGGAACACTCTCACTCGGGTGTGTGTGTCTCGGTGATTTTCCACTCACACTGATGTTTGAAATCTTCTCCCACAGATAGAACAGACAAACATTTCTCCTTCCACATTCAAAGGCCGATGATATTCAGGTCCTGATGAATCGAGTGACTCTGTCAGATCTTGGCGTGCAGTTTGGTTTGAGTTTCCCTCTGCAAATCCTCCCCTTCTAATACCCTATAAAGGAGTTTATAAAAGTCATCACTGTAAGTACAGGATAGAAATTCAGAACAGACAATTCTAGTTTCTACAAAACATTCTTTCCTCTCTTGTGCCTCAAAGCTGTAAATCCCCGTCCCACACACTCTCCCTCCTCCGTGTGCTGAAATCCAAACTCATCGCATCATCTTTCAGTGGCCCGAAACCATGAGTGTGAGAGAGTGAGTGAGTGTGAGAGAGTGAATGTGAGAGAGTGAGTGTGAGAGAGTGAGAGTGAGAGAGTTAATGTGAGTGAGTGTGAGAGAGTGAGTGTGAGAGAGTGAATGTGAGAGTGAATGTGAATGAGTGTGAGAGAGTGAGTGTGAGAGAGTGAATGTGAGTGAGTGTGAGAGAGTGAGTGTGAGAGAGTGAATGTGAGTGAATGTGAGTGAGTGTGAGAGAGTGAATGTGAGAAAGTGAATGTGAGAGAGTGAATGTGAGAGAGTGAATGTGAGAGAGTGAGTGTGAGAGAGTGAGTGTGAGAGAGTGAATGTGAGTACAGCAGTGGACTCGGAGTGGAGAATGAAGTGGGGCAGGTGGAGCATGTTTCAGTGGGGCAGCAGTGATCATAATCTCATTAGGTTTAGAACAGTTATGGAAAAGGACAAGGGACAGTCAAATGTGAAAATACTTAACTGGAGGAGGGCAAATTTCAGTGAGTTTTAAAGGGATCTTGTCCAGGTGGATTGGAATCAAAAATTGGCAGGCAGAACAGTAATTGAACAGTGGGAGGCCTTCAAGGAGGAGTGGGTTTGGGTACAGAGCAGACAGATTCCCACGAGGAGGAAAGGAATGGCATCCAAAGCTCGAGCTCCCTGGATGACTGAAGATATAGAGATCACCATTTCTACTTCATTTACAGACGCTCCCTGACCGATCACCATTTCTCCTTCATTTACAGACGCTCCCTGACCGATCACCATTTCTCCTTCATTTATAGACGTTTCCTCACTGATCACCATTTCTCCTTAATTTACAGACATTCCCTGACCAATCACATATCTCCTTCATTTACAGATGCTCCCTGACCGATCACCATGTCTCCTGCATTGACAAAAGCTCCCTGACTGATCACCATTGTCCATTAATTTGCAGACGCTCCCTGACCGATCACAATTTCTCCTTCATTTACAGACGCTCCCTGACTGATCACCATTTCTCCTTCATTTACAGACGCTCCCTGACCGATCCCCATTTCCCCTTCATTTACAGACGCTCCCTGACCGATTACCATTTCTCCTTCATTTACGGATGCTCCCTGACCGATCACCATTTCTCCTTCATTTACAGATGCTCCCTGACCGATCACTATTTCTCCTTCATTTACAGACGCTCCCTGACCGATCACCATTTCCCATTCATTTACAGACGCTCCCTGACCGATCACCATTTCTCCTTCATTTACAGACGCTCCCTGACCGATCACTATTTCTCCTTCATTTACAGACGCTCCCTGACCGATCACCATTTCCCATTCATTTACAGACGCTCCCTGACCGATCACCATTTCTCCTTCATTTACAGACGCTCCCTGACCGATCCCCATTTCCCCTTCATTTCCCGGCGGGTAGTGAGGGGGGGATAATGTTCACTGTTTTATATTCGGGTCTGGGGCCGCACTCGGGGTTTGTAAAGCCTGAGCCTGGGCCTGAGCCCGGACCCGGGCCCCGGGGTTTATTGAGCCTCTTGCTCCGATCCTCTGACCTGCACCGAACGCGCTCCTCCCGCAGCCTCGACTGGCCGCGCATGCTCAGGACACACTGCCCGGTGATGAGGCACTACTGCGCCTGCGCACTGGGCTCCACTGATTCAGATAGGGCACAATCTGTACCGCGCTGCATGCTGGATGATGCAGCCGCCATTGATGGTCTTAACATCAGGCCGAAAAGCAAAGACATTGGAAGCAGGGAGAGCGCATTTGGACCAAGGATAATAAAATAAATTGAAACCCCAGCGCTTCGAGCCATTAAAACCGGCACAAATACACAGCATAGAAGCTCCCCCCCCAAAAAAATTTCAGTGACTTTTATTAATTTCGTTTTATTAACTGTTGCAACTGAAGGGTTCAATTAATGTTTATTTTCCAAATGCACCTCGGGACCGCCAGCCTCACCATTAATCCCGCCCTGGCGATTAAGGAGAGTTCCGGACCAATAGGAGGAGCGGAAATTTATAGGCATTTCACATAACTCGTGGGGTGTTTCAGGGATCAGTACTGTGGCCTCAATTATTTACAATGTATATCAATGACTTGGATGAAGGAACAGACTGTCTTGTGGCCAGATTTGCTGATGATACAAAGATAGATGGAATAGCAAGTTGCAATGAGGACACAACGTGTCTGCGAAGGGATGTTGCCTGGTTAAGGGAGTTGTGCCACTGAATGGGCGGGTCTAAGCCCAGATATCCGTCATTGTCTGAAGCATCATTTTTTAAAATTAATTTATCTTAAGCTCCAGGAGAAAACTCGACCTTTCTGTTGTGGCTTGAAACAGATGAAACCAGATGAGGTGGAGCAAACATTTCCACATTTGTTAGAAAAACACATTAATTAAGAACAGCCATTTGAGATAACTCGAGGATACTGATAAAGGGAATGTCGTGGATATTGTGTTGATGGATTGTAAAAAGGTATTTGATAAGGTGCCGGACAGGAGGCTTGTTGATAAAATTAATACCCACGGTATTAAAATGAATGAGGCAGTGTGGATAGGAAGTTGTGTAAAGGGCAGAAAACAGAGAGTCGTGGTTAATGGATGTTCTTCAGACTGGAGGGATGTAAACAGTGGTGTCCCCCAGGGTCAGTGTTGGGACCATTGCTCTTCTCAATATAGAGAATGATCTGAGCTTGGGTATGTGGGACACAAGGTGAAAATCTCTGGATGACGCCAACATTGGCAGCGTGGGGAATTGGGAAGAGTAGTGTCAGTGACTTCATTGTGACGTCCACAGGTTCGTAAACAGGCAGGTGAAATTTAATGCAGAGAAATGTGACGTGATACATTTTGAGAGGAAGAAAAATGAGATGAAATGTACACTAAATGGTCAAAGTTTAAAATTAGAGGAGCAGAGAGACTTAGGGATGGAAGGTTCTAACTAATGCATTGTCTTATTAATGAACAAGTCTGAGAGTCAGCAACTTTAATACCTCATTAAGAAATATATGAGCAAATTCTCTTTCCTGTACTGTACCAGAGTAAACATGTGGACGAGATGATCCCTCTGGATGGAACCTCAGGCACCCTGAGCTTGATCTCCGGTTTCTCCAGTCCTGACTGCCCCTTACATCAGTATCCCCTCACTTTTATACACTGTTGTGATCCATCTCTGTCACTGAAGCTGGAACTTCCCCAGTCTGTGGTTTACAAGGACACATTGCTTGGTTCCCAGCAGTTATTGAGCTTCAGTAGCGTTCTCATGATCACTGAACTACCCTGCTTACTGTTAATTAGACTCATAGAATCAAATAAATTTATGGCACAGAAAGAGGCCATTCGGCCCATCGCGTCTGTGCCGGCCGAAAAAGGGCTATCCAGCTTAATCCCACTTTCCAGCTCTTGGCCCATAGCCTTGTAGCTTCCGGCACTTCAAGTATTCTTAAAATGCGATGAGGGTGACTGCCTCAACCACCCTTTCAGGCAGTCAGTTCCAGACCCCCACAACCCTTGGGTGAAATAATTTCTCCTCAGTTCCCCATTAAACCTTCTACTAATCACTTTAAATCTATGCCCCTGGTTATTAAGCTCTCTGCTAAGAGAAGTGGGTCCTTCCAATCCACGCTATCTGGGACCCTCATAATTTTGTTCACCTCAATTAAATCTGCCTTCAGTCTCCTCTGTTCCAAAGAAAACAACCCCAGCCTATCCAATCTTTCCTCATAGCTAAAGTTCTACAGTCCAGGCAACATCCTTGTAAATCTTTCTTGCCTTGTGTATAAAATGTCTGCTATTTGAAAGTCGTGACATTGATCAAAGTCAGTGTTACATTTTCTTGCCATTTGTGTCAAGATTTGGAAAAGATCTGCTGCCTGATACTTGAAATGTTGCCGACCTTTAACTGTAGCTCACAGTGTCTGAACAGTCACTTTTATCATCAGCCTTTTATGTATTTCCTGGTGCTCCATCTCCTGAACAACACTAGCTGATCACAGCATCGTTTCAATTAAATTGAATTCCACTGTGAAAAAATGCATAATTTCAAAGCTAAGCAACGTGTGCAGGATTGGAAGGAGAATGCGAGAGGAGATAATTGGCTTGGATCAGTGATCTCTTGAGCATTAAGACATTCATTATCTGAAAGAAGCACGGAGATGAGATTTCTGTCCATGTTTATCAGTATAGAAAAGAAGCAGTGAGTTGAGATACTTTTGTCCATTCATCCTGCCATCGACAAAATCCTTCGCCTCTCAATGCCCAGCATCTTTCTTTCCAACTCCTTGCTCTGCAGGGAAGTCTTGGTTTCATTAATTCTCCATGTTCGCAGCAAACATTTAATTCACCTGGCAGATCTGGCCATGGCTTCTAGTCATAAGTCATCCCATCGTGTTGACACCATGTTTGCAACTCAAGATAAGCTGTTTTATGTTCATGGAATTCATTCGAGTCAGTTTTCTAGATCAATATGTCGAGGAATCTACAAGGGAACAGGCTATTTTAGATCTAGTATTGTGTAATGAAACAGGGTTAATTGGTAATCTTATAGTAGATGATCCTCTGGGGAAGAATGATCATAATATTGTAGAATTTGAAATTGAGTTTGAGAGTGATGTCGTTAAGTCCGAAACTCGGGTCTCAAATTTAAACAAAACCAATAACGTAGTTATGAGGGGTGAGTTCGCTCAGGTAGTTTGGGAAATGAGATTAAAAATATGATAATTGATAAGCAATGGTGAACATTTAAAGAAATAATTTAGAATTCCTCAACAAAATTACATTCTCTTGAGGATTAAAAGCTCCACCGGAAAAGTGGTCCAACCTTGGTTAACTGAAGAAATTACTGATAGTATTCGGTTAAAAGAGTCTTATAATGTTGTCAAAAAGAATAGTAAGCCTGAGGATTAGGAGAGTTTGAGAAATCAGCAAAGGATGACCAAGAAATTGCTAAAATGGGAGAAAATAGAACCAGCAAGAAATATAAAAATGGATTGTAAGAGCTTCTACAAGTGTGTATAAAGGAAGGGATTAGCGAAAGTAAACATGGGTCCATTGGAGACAGAGACAGGAGAATTTATAATGGAGAATAAGGAAATGGCAGAGACGTTTAACAAGTATTTTGTATCTGTCTTCACAGTAGAAGACACAAAAATCATACCAGAAGGATTGGGGAACCAAGGTTCTAATGAGAGTGAGGAACCGAAAGCAATTAAGATTCGTAAAGAAAAAGTACTGGAGGAATTAATGGGGCTAAAAGCTGACAAATTCTTTGGACCTGATGGCCGACATCCTAGGGTTTAAAAAGAGGTGGCTGCAGAGACAGTGGATGCATTGGTGTTATCTTCCAGAGTTCCCATGATTCTAGAAAGGTCCCCATGGATTGGAAGGTACCAAATGTAACCCTGCTATTCAAGAAAGAGGGAGAGAGAAAACAGGGAACTACAGGCCCTTTAGCCTGACAATAGTAGGAGGGAAATTGCGAGAATCTATTACTTGGGACGTGGTAACAGAGCACTTAGAAAATCATAATATGGTTAGGCACATGCAACTCGCTTTTATGAAAGGGAAATCGTGTTTGACAACTCTATTAGAGGTTCTGAGGGTGTAGATAGCAGGGTAGATAAGGGAGAACCAGTGCATCTGGTATATTTGGATTTTCAAAAGGCATTCGATAAGGTGCCACACAAAAGTTTGTTGAACAAGATTAGGGTTCATGGGATTGTGGGTAATATATTAGCATGGATTGGGGATTGGTTGACGGAGAGAAAACAGAAAGTCGGAATAAACAGGTCATTTTGGGGTTGGCAGGTTGTAACTAGTGGGGTGCCGTGAAGATCAGTGCTTGGGCCTCAGATATTTACAATCTATATTAATGACTTAGATGAGGGGACCGACTGTAACGTATCCAAGTTTGCTGATGAGACAAAATTGGTGGGAAAGTAAGCTGTGAGGAGGACGCAAAGATGATGCAAAGTGATACAGACAGGTTAAGTGAGTGGGCGAGAAGTTGGCAAATGAAGTATAAAGTGGGGAAATGTGAGATTATTCACTTTGGTAGGAAGAATAGAAAATAGAATATCTTTTAAAAGGTGAGAGATTACGAAGTGTTGGTATTCAGAGGGATTTGTTTGTCCTTGTACATGGATCACAGAAAGTTAACATGCAGGTGCAGCAAGCAATTAGGAAAGCAAATGGTGTGTTGGCCTTTATTGCGAGGTGGTTGGAGAACAAGGATAAGGAAGTCTTGCTGTAATTATATAGGGCTTTGGTGAGACCGCATCTGGAGTACTGTGTACAGTTTTGATCTCCTTACCTGCGGAACAGTACACTTGCCTTAGAGTGGGTGCAACAAAAGTTCACTAGATTGATTCCTGGGATAAGAGGGTTGTCCTGTGAGGAGAGATTGAGTAGAATGGACCTGATATTCTCTGCAGTTTACAATAATGAGGTGGTCTCATTGAAACATGTAAAATTCTTCGAGGGCTTGACAGGGTAGATGCTGGGATGCTGTTTCCCCTAGCTGGAGAGTCCAGAATTAATGGTTATAATCCCAAGATAAGGGGCCGGCCATTTGGTACAGAGAAGAGGAATAATTTCTTCACTGGGAGGGTTGTGAACCATTGTAATTCTCCACCCCAGAGGGCTGTGGATGCTGAGCCATTGAATTGATTCAAAACTGAGAATGATAGATTTTTGGACACGAAGGAACTCAAGGGATATGGGGGTCGGTCGGGAAAGTGAATTTGAAGTCGAAGATCAGCGATGACCTTATCAAATGGCGGAGCAGGCTCGAGGGACTGAATGGCCAACTCTTGCTTCTTTCGCTGATGTTGGTCCGCTGGAAAAGCAGAACTTGCCAGCTGTTTTAAAACTTTTAGCTTGAACAGGGACTTGAACCCTGGACCCTCAGATCACTACTTGTATTTAAAAGCCTGATGGTCTACCGACTGAGCTATCCAGGCTCGTTGTTTGATTGGCTTCCATCATACAGATTCATGGTGGGACTCTGAATTATCCCTGTCGCTATCGAATTCGGGGGAGTATCTCTTTTATACAATTTTCAGCAACGTGTTGAGGAGAATCCTTGTTTCTGTTGAACATGATGTAAGAAACATGGACAGCGAACTCGTGATTTTACAATTCTTCTTGTTTGTACAAAATGTCTTGTCATTCGTTCGCAGCAATAAAAAAAAACACTTTACCCAATGGCTCAAAAGCTGAACTTGTTCCACACGGGAGCTGGGAAAGGCCTCTCGACATTTCAGCCGATCAACAATTGAAAGCTGAATAATTTCACCCGTTACACCGTGACACCAGGCAGCAGATTTGCCTCCTGAATTTTCCCTACACGACACTTCAAACCGATGAATCTCTGCTTCACAGAAAGAAGAATTGTGTGTTTGGTTCTTTAGATTTAAAGATGTCGTGCCGGCCGCTTTACCATTTCAGCTCTCGCCAATCGCCCCCTCTCCCTCCTGTAAACAAATAAACTCTCACCTGCTATTGCAAGACGGGAGGTCAGAGGAGCCTCAGTGCCCACATGGGGACATGAAGAAGTCGATGTGTTATGGAACCGGTTGTACCTTGAACTCCAGTCAAAATGTTTAGAAGGTTCAACTACTTTAGATGGCGCTGGAGCTCACAACCCCAGCATTTCTCGAGTGTATAATTATTGTAGAAATAACGCGCGCTGACCGATTGCTCCACTGGAGCCGCGCACGGTCTGTGTCCCCAGTGCTCCCATCAAACAGCTTCATCCTCGGTCTCTCAATTATCACTTCCTGATCTTTCCCACACAGAAACCTCCAACCAAGAGGCGATTCGTTAAACATCCGCAGTGACCTTTAAAAGCCGTGGAATCTGAAACAATGCCCCTGAAGATAAGAACATTTAATTATATTGCTATTAACTTAAGGACAATTATTTTCATGCTACTTTGAGGATTTGGGGAAATTGGGAGCTGAAACGAAGAAACTCTCTCTGGGCTGTCGGTGATTGGAGAGATGGGCGTTATTTCATTTGAAAACCGAGACTCGGAACTTCCTGATGGAGAAGTGTGAGAGAAGATTGTGGTTAGTGGCAGTTGCCGGGGAGATCGAGAGGAGAGGGAGAAAAGTCAAAGTCACAGCTGTGACAGCTCAATTGCTCTGCTTATCTGTAATATTTAGAAAGTAATGTACAGTACAGGACAAACCGATTTGGTATCGATTATCAAAAATACTAAAAGTCCCGGGTTCAAAGGCGGATTTGTGAAGAGGGAACTGATTTAACCGCCAGACCGATATCATTCCACATGAATCTGAAGCGTCTTGGGGAAAACGGCAGTGCGAACTGTTCTGTTCGTGTCATGACTTGAAAGACCCTCCAATTACCGACAGTATCTTTGAACGAGTTGTGCAGTAAAACCGCGATCGAAGCCGCTTTGCATTCGTCAAACGTGCAGGTGACGATATTGGGGTTGATAAGGGTCGATTTCAATTATTTGAAATCTCTCCATGTGACCCGAAGATTTACGGCAGAATCGAGTTTTTCCTGTCAGTCCTGAATTGAAGGGAAAGGCGCAACAAGCAGGTCGGAGAAATGGAGAGCAGAAAATGTGGGTGAAACTTGCACGAGTGAAAATCCCTGTATGTTGGAAGACTCAGTCCCCAGTGGTGGAGAGGATTGGGATTTCAAGCTGTCTCACAGCTCACACACACACCATTGGCTCATTTAATCACCTTCAACAACTCGAATACATCAACACTTAATCTTCTATACACAAGGAAATACAAACCTGTTCTCTGCAACTTGTCCGCATAATTTAACCATTTTAGCCCCGGTATCATTCTGGTGAATCTGCGCTGCACCCCCTCCAAGGCCAATATATCCTTCCTGAGGTGCGGTGCCCAGAACTGAATGCAGGACTCGAAATGTGGTCTCAGCAGAGTTTATATAACTGGAACAGAACTTCCACCCCTTTGAATTCCAGCTCCCTTAAGATAAAGGCTAAAGTTCCATTCGCCTTTTGAATTATTTTTTGTAACTGTCCACTGACATTTAGTGATTTTGTACTTGGACCCGTAAACATCTTTCCTCCTCCACAGTTCCCAGCTTCTCACCAGTTAGAACATATTCTGATCTATCTTGCTTAGGTCCAAAGTTCACATTTCCCCATATTGAAAGTTTGAACAGACTGGGGCTCTTTACCATAGGAAAGAGAAGACTGAGGGGTGACCTGATGTGGGACTTTAAGATTATGCAAGGGTTTGATAGGTCAGATGTAGATAAGGTGTTTGCAATTTTGGCGGTGAGGACTCCAAAACCTTTTGTTATATTCGTTCGTGGGATGTGGGCGTCGCTGGCGAGGCCGGCATTTATTGCCCATCCTTAATTGCACTGGAGAAGGTGGTGCTGAGCCGCCTTATTGAACCGCTGCAGTCCGTGTGGTGAAGGTTCTCCCACAGTGCTGTTCGGAAGGGAGTTCCAGGATTTTGACCCAGCGACGATGAAGGAACGGCCGATATATTTCCAAGTTGGGATGGTGTGTGACTTGGAGGGGAACGTGCAGGTGGTGTTGTTCCCATGTGTCTGCTGCTCTTGTCCTTCTAGGTGGTAGAAATCGCGGGTTTGGGAGGTGCTGTCGAAGAAGCCTTGGCGAGTTGCTGCAGTGCATCCTGTGGATGGTACACACTGTGCACCGGAGGTGAAGGGAGTGCATCTTTAGGGTGGTGGACGGGATGCCAATCAAGCGGGCTGCTTTTTCCCTGATGGTGTCGAGCTTCTTGAGTGTCGGTGGAACTGCACTCATCCAGGCAGGTGGAGAGTATTCCATCACACTCCTGACTTGTGCCTTGTAGACGTCGGAAAGGCTTTGGGGAGTCAGGAGGTGAGTCACTCGCCGCAGAATACCCAGCCTCTGACCTGCTCTCGTAGCCACAGTATTTATATGGCTGGTCCAGTTCAGTTTCTGGTCAATGGTGACCCCCAGTATGTTGATGGTGGGGGATTCGGCGATGGTAATGCCGTTGAATGTCAAGGGAGGTGGTTAGACTCTCTCTTGTTGGAGATGGTCATTGCCTGGCACTTATCTGGCGCGAATGTTGCTTGCCACTTATGAGCCCAAGCCTGGATGTTGTCCAGGTCTTGCTGCATGCGGGCTCGGACTGCTTCATTATCTGAGGGGTTGCGAATGGAACTGAACACTGTGCAGTCATCAGTGAACATCCCCATTTCTGACCTAATGATGGAGGGAAGGTCATTGATGAAGCAGCTGAAGATGGTTGGGCCTAGGACACTGCCCTGAGGAACTCCTGCAGCAATGCCCTGGGGCTGAGATGATTGGCCTCCAACAACCACTACCATCTTCCTTTGTGCTAGGTATGACTCCAGCCACTGGACAGTTTTCCCCCTGATTCCCATTGACTTCAATTTTACTCGGGATCCTTGGTGCCACACTCGGTCAAATGCTGCCTTGATGTCAAGGGCAGTCACTCTCACCTCACCTGTGGAATTCAGCTCTTTTGTCCATGTTTGGACCAAGGCTGTAATGATGTCTGGAGCCGAGTGGTCCTGGCGGAACCCAAAGTGAGCATCGGTGAGCAGGTTATTGGTGAGTAAGTGCCGCTTGATAGCACTGTCGACGGCACCTTCCATCACTTTGCTGATGATTGAGAGCAGACTGATGGGGCGGTAATTGGCCGGATTGGATTTGTCCTGCTTTTTGTGGACTGGACACACCTGGGCAATTTTCCACATTGTCGGGTAGATGCCAGTGTTGTAGCTGTACTGGAACAGTTTGGCGAGAGGCGCAGTTAGTTCTGGAGCACAAGCCTTCAGCACGACAGCTGGGATAGCCTTTGCTGTATCCAGTGCACTCAGCCGTTTCTTGATGTCACGTGGACTGAATCGAATTGGCTGAAGACTGGCTTCTGTGATGGTGGGGACATCGGGAGGAGGCCGAGATGGATCATCCACTCGGCACTTCTGACTGAAGCAAACGCTTCAGCCTTGTCTTTTGCACTCGCGTGCTGGACTCCGCCATCATTGAGGATGGGGATTTTTGCAGAGCTTCCTCCTCCCGTTAGTTGTTTAATTGTCCACCACCATTCACGACTGGATGTGGCAGGACTGCAGAGCTTTGATCTGATCCGTTGGTTGTGGAATCGCTTAACTCTGTCCATAGCATGTTGCTTCCGCTGTTTAGCACGCATGTATTCCTGAGTTGTAGCTTCACCAGGTTGGCACCTCATTTTTAGGTACGCCTGGTGCTGCTCCTGGCCTGCTCTTCTACACTCTTCATTTAACCAGGGTTGATCCCCTGGCTTGTTGGTAATGGTAGAGTGAGGAATATGCTGGTCCATGAGTTGCCACAGTTTTGTCCATTCACCTAATCTATCAATATCACTTGGTAATTTTATGTTTTCATCCACACTGCTTACAATGCCAGCAATCTTTGTGTCATCGGCAAACTTAGATATGAGACTTTCTATGCCTTCATCTGAGTCGTTAAAAAATATTGTGAATAATTGAGGCCCCAAGACAAATCCCCGCGGGTCACCACGAGTCACATCCTGCCAATGTAAGTACCTACCCATTCTCCCTACTCTCTGTCGCCTTTCGCTCAGCCTACTACCTAACCAAGTCCATACCTTTCCCTCGATTCCATGGGCTTCTATCTTAGCTAACATTCTCTTATGTGGGACCTTATCAAATGCCTTCTGGAAGTCCATATAAATAACATCCATTGACATTCCCCTGTCCACTACTTTAGTCACTTTTTCTGGAGGTCATCCACTTTGGATCAAAAAAGGATAGATCAGGGTACGTTCTAAATGGTGAGAAGCTGGGAACTGTGGAGGGTCAGAGAGATTTAGGGGTCCGTGTACAGAAATCACTTCAAACTAGTATAGGTAAAAAAAAACGATGATTGGGATGTTCGTAACGGCTGGTCAGTTAACTTGCTTAAAACACACCATAATGTTGTAATCGTGGGTTTGATTCCTGTATGGGCTGTTAAGGGGCTTTATTTCGGGTTTTCGGAACTTTTAAAACCCAAGCTTTACAAACAGATTCACAAACAAATTCACGGGGACAGTTTTATTGAATAACATCCATTGTAACTTTACCCCTGGGCCGGAGAAACACGTCTTTCTTTTTATTTGTCTTTCTCCGGTTTGCAGAGAAACGTTTAACTCGCGGCCTGTTCCCATTAATGATCATCAGCAGCAACAGACAGACAGAGCGGGTCTGACCGCCCCGAGATGTGGAAAAGGCATCAGTTTGGAACAAATGCATGAAATCAAATAGTCACCCGGCACCGAGAGGGACAAAACCAAGAGAAAAAGGCAGAAGGTAACAGAGAAATAAAAACCAAATACAGACGATATAAATATCTCCCATCCTTGATGTCTCTCAAATCCATCCCCAATCCTTCAGTGGCGGGGATCAAATTTATCTGTCAATAAATGCGAGAATCGACCCAAAGAAGAAGAAACGAAACAACCAAAAACTACCGAACCCGGGATTAAACCAAGGACCTTTAGATCTTCAGTCCAATGCAATTCCAACTGAGTATTTGGACCCCAGAGCAAATGCAACTTTGCGCCATTGTCTTCCAAGAAAATATAACCCCTCCGAAGCCCTGCTCCTCCTGTTCATTACCGCACTTCATAGATAAACATCGCACTCATATATACACACCCACAGTTCATATATAAACATCGCACTCATATCTACACACCCACAGTTCATATAGAAACATCGCACTCATATATACACACCCACAGTTCATATATAAACATCACACTCATATATACACACCCTCAGTTCATATATAAACATCGCACTCATATATACACACCCACAGTTCATATATAAACATCGCACACATATAGACACACCCACAGTTCATATATAAACACCGCACTCATGTATACACACCCACAGTTCATATATAAACATCGCAATCATATATACACACCCACAGTTCATATATAAACATCGCACTCATATATACACACCCACAGTTCATATATAAACATCGCAATCATATATACACACCCACAGTTCATATATAAACATCGCACACATATATACACACCCACAGTTCATATATAAACATCGCACTCATATATACACACCCACAGTTCATATATAAACATCGCACTCATATATACACACCCACAGTTTATGAAACAACAGCGCACTCATACTTACACTCCGAGTTTATAGGAGGGAGATTGGTTCCGACCGCCGCTTGGGCTCTCGGAGTGGGAGAGGCGGAAGCAGCATGGGCCGTACAAACTGTGGATCTCATTCTGAACACAAGCCGATCGATCATCCTGTGAAATTACATTGTACTTGGGTATGAGGAAGGGTAATGGGCTCTGAGAAGGGTTCAGGGAGTCTAATGGCTTCTTAGTGGCGATCCGGTGGGGCAAAGGGATCCCAGAGAGGGGAAGAGACTATTAGAGCGTATCAGAGAGTGTAAGGGGATCTTAGAGAGGCGAAGGGAGTGTCACAGGGTATCAGAGAGAGTAAGGGGATCTTAGAGAGGGGAAGGGAGTGTCAGAGGGTATCAGAGAGAGTAAGGGGATCTCAGAGAGGGGAAGGGAGTGTCAGAGGGTATCAGAGAGCGTAAGAGGATCTTAGAGAGGGGAAGGGAGTGTCAGAGGGTATCAGAGAGCGTAAGAGGGCTCAGAGAGGGGAAGGGAGTATCAGAGGGTATCAGACAGTGTAACGGGATCACAGAGAAGGGAAGGGAGTGTCAGAGAGTAGCACAGAGTGTAAGGGGATCTCAGAGAGGGGAAGGGAGTGTCAGAGGGTATCAGACAGTGTAACGGGATCTCAGAGAGGCGAAGGGAGTGTCGGAGGATATCAGAGTGTAAGAGGATCGCAGAGAGGGGAAGGGAGTGTCAGAGGGTATCAGACAGTGTAACAGGATCTCAGAGAAGGGAAGGGAGTGTCAGAGAGTATCAGAGAGTGTAAGAGGGCTCAGGGCGTATCAGTGGGTAAGGAGCATTTTGCGGGTATCAGAGAGTGTAAAGGGCGCTGACAAGGTTCAAAAAGGATAATGGACTCTCGGACCATATCGGAGAAGATGAGGAGCTCACGGAGAATCAAATCAGGTAAGGGGGTCTCCGGAGGTATCAGAGAGGCGAATGGATCCAGAGTTGGCATCTTCTGAATCTTACATTTTGAAGGCATCAACACATTTAATAACAGCAAAAAATGAAGCCGGTTGAACCGATAATCTGTCCGTGTCCCATGTGGAGGGAATGAGACGATAGAATCGGGAGGGGCTGGATATTTTGCAACGCTCACGGTTTCCTTTCACACAGCTCAGTGTTGTGTCTGTGAATGTAACTGGATTTCATGAACTGGAGATAAGAGGTCGCACTTTGGACCTTTTATCACCCAGTTTGAGAAATAAAACACGAAACGCCCAGCGTGGGGCTCGAACCCACGACCCTGAGATTAAGAGTCTCATGCTCTACCGACTGAGCTAGCCAGGCCGCCTTCAAGATGCTTTCCCATCCTATTATTGTAGAGAGGCAGCTGTTGATTTTGCTGCAGGGGTTCAGTTTGTCTGACAATCCCAGCGTCGCTCCTTCTGTGCACTCGCTTTTCATTCTGGAGTCAGTCTGATGCCTTTTCCCCGTCCTCCAGCACCACGCTGAGCAGGAGAGGAACATCGAGACAGGAGAGGGCCACTCAGCCCCTCTTCCTGCTGTCCCATTCAATTGGATCATGAGGTGGTCTGTAACTCAACTCTGTTTCCCCGCATTGGAAACATATCCCTTGGGACCCGAACCGAAAAAAGATCTGTCAATATCAGTCTTGTAAATTTGAATTGAGCCTCAATCCACATCCTTTTGGCCGAGAGAGTTCCAGCTTTCGGCCGTATTTTGTTTGCGAAAGTGATTCCTGATTTCTCGCCTCATTAATCGAGCACTAATTTCAAGATTAACCCCCTCATTATGCATTCCGCCAACAGAGAGGAAAAAAGGCCGCCTTAAGCGGAGATTGAACAAAGGATCTGTGGATTTTAATTCTAACGCTACCCCATCTGAGCTATTTCTGTTTTCTGTACATGCAATGTTTTATTTTTCTTTGAAAATCACATAAACGTAGATGCGATTTCCCTCTCGGTGAACAGAGTGCTTCGGAGTAATGAGAGCGAACAAACCGTGGATCTGATCCTTAACACAGACTGGTAGATCCACATGTGGAATTAAATCGCACTTGGGTAGCAGAGAGGTTAATGGCTCCTGAGAATGAACCAGGGAGTCTAAGGGTTTATTAGTGTGGATCCGGTGGGGCAACGGGATCCCAGAGGCTGTCAGGGAATCAAAGGGCTTCTCAGGGGTTATCAAGGGGTGTGAGGCTATGAGGTATCAAAGAGTTTACGGCACTCTCAGAAGTTATCAGAGAGGGCAAGGGACTGCCAGATGTTATCAGAGAGGGCAAGGGACTGCCAGATGTTATCAGAGAGGGCAAGGGACTTCCAGATGTTATCAGAGAGGGCAAGGGACTGCCAGATGTTATCAGAGAGGGCAAGGGACTGCCAGATGTTATCAGGGAGAGTCAGGGTGTGTCAGTGGGTAAGGGGCCCTCCGAGCGTATCAGAAAATGGAAAGGGCACGGAGGAGGTATCAAGATAACAGAGAGGGAGAGAAAACGCTCCTGAAACCCGGGACTGAACCCTTCAGATCTTCAGTCTGACTGAGTTATTTCGGTGTTCTGGACATCCCGGAAATTCACTCGAGGGTCTGTTAGAATCGCAACAAAACTCTTCCTACAATCGCAGCCTCTAAACCTCCACCCAGGACTTTCAATGGTGCAACTTTGATGAACTTCTGCTACTTTTTAATTTGTTCTCAGCAGTAACTGTTCACATCCTTTATCTGGCCCATGACATGGCATCTAGAAGAAAATGTCGATTGCAGCTTCACTGAAGCGGGGGACGCTTTGCACTCGTGAAAAAATCATACGCGAAAGAGACGGTTTGATCGAGGTGACACCAGGCCAGAGCAAAGGTCAGTTAATGTTTGCCGAGTGGCGAGAGGGAGAATTTGGAACTTCTGTGCGGTTGCACTGTGACTTTCACGGATCTGCTTGGAGCGATATTCCCTTGAATTCATCACCTACAGGGACAATTTGATTCTCAGTTCCGGTTTTCTCCTGGTGCGCTTCTGAGATATAAAAAAATGAATGGATGATATCAACCTGAACCTCGTCACGGACACGCTACAGACTCAAAGCTCAGCACAACTCCAATCTGTTTCAGTTGGAAATTGTTTCCCAGGGATGGACAGTAATGCGCTGTCTGAGGCTGCATTCGCTGCTTTCCGCCGGCAGCGGGTGATTGGAGAAAGCGGGGCCGGACAATGTTGCTGCTGTCACGGCCTCACTCACTCGGGGAGCTGGGGAACAGCGAAAAACTGATGGGTTTGATGCTGCGTCAAAAATGCGGCTGAGAACTGCTTTTGTTAACTGAGGAAGCGCTGCAGGATCCTTTAACGATCTCTCACAAATAAACTGAAACCAGTCGGAAGGTGAATAATATTTCACTTTAATCGTGAGCCCTCCTTTTGAACCTTGTCTATCAAGAAGTATTTCGATCACCTTCAAGCCATTCTCGGTTTTTTGGATATTGTTCAGATACCTGTTATCCAGCGGCAGGTGGAATATCAGCCGCGCTCAGCTGGCAATGTTTACGGTACATTTTTCTGTGAACAGAACACACATTTGAAACCTGGAAACGCGAAACAACGAATTTTCAGGTAAAAGCTCCCTATTGTCTCCGGGTGGGCTCGAACCACCAACCGTTACAGTTAATAACCGGACGCGCTAACCAATTGCACCACAGTGCACACAGCAGTGGCTTCCTTGAACCACTAATTCACCGAGCTACCGTTTCAGCTTGCAGCGCCCAATGTAACAGCTGTCTGACCATCAGTTTACTTTTCCAAAATAAAGGGTGTGCAGTTTGCACGAGTGAAAATCGGTGCCGTCTTCTTTCTGAACATCAAACTCCCCTTGCCCCTAAATGCCTGTATGTTAGAAGACTCGCTCCCCCAGTCGGAGAGAGGATTGATTTTTCGAGCTGTGATTCACCATTCTCTATTCCAGTATTGCAGAAAATGAGATGAGATGAAATGAGCAGGTCAAACGAGCAGGTCTGTGACACTACACGGTGTCTACAAAGTTGTCTCTTGCACTTACAGTGAAGCGGACGGCAGTTTTCACTCTTAAACCAGTAACTATGATGTTAAGAAAGTATGTGGCCGAGAAAGACTTGATTTCAGCGCGGTGACACTGGGCCAGAGTAAACTTGTGATTGCCGAGTGGGGAGAGGGTGGATTTGGAACTCCTGTGCGGCTGAGCTGCGCATTGTCCAGATCTGCTTGGAGCGATATTCACTTTAATTCATCACTGACAGGGACAGTTTGATTCTAATTTTCTTTTCCCCGGTGCTTGGTGAGATTTCAAAATTGAAAGCGGCCCATACCGACCCCAAACTCGTCACTTACACGCTGACAGATACAAGGCCGTCACACTCTTCACCAGTGAGATGAAAGCGGAGAGCGATTTCACGGTCGAATACAATGGCGAACAAAACTCATTCAATGAAAGTGCAGGTCATTGAGGGGCCTTTAAAGTCCTGATTGTTTGAACTGAACTTCTTCCCAAAGCGTTTGAGAGTCACGTGGGGCGATTTGGGGACTTCTTTTCCCTCTTTGCAAAATCTTCAACCACAGTTCAAGATCAAAAGTCGAGGGCAGAGTGAGACGCCTTCCTGAAAATTGGGAACCAGAGAAGCAGATTTGAGAGAAAGCAGATAAAACATTCATCCCGGAACGATCCAGAATCCGATCAGCTCGAAAAGCAACGGTTACCCCGTGATTTGGACACTCAGCCTTCTGGTGGCGGAATAAATAATGTTGATAGAAGCAGGAAGTTGAAAAGTCGGAATTGATAAATTAAGTGAGTGGGTAAAACTGCGGCAAATAGAGTTCAATGTGGGGGAGAGCGAAGTCATCCACTTTAAATCTAAGATCAATCAGTGTATTTTCTCAATGGTGAGAAACTAGGAACTGTGGAGGAGCAGAGAGATTTAGGGGTCCATGTACAGAAACCGCTACCAACCAGCGTACAGGAACAAAAATTAATTAAACAGCCGAATGTGCCGTTCGGACAGCCGGTTAGTTCATTTGCATCGAGTTTACCGTAATATCATGATCACGGATTCGATTCTTGTCATTTGCTTTCTCATTTTTAGCCCATCCAGTATCTTAACTATATCTTCCTTTACCGAGAATCTGGCAGCATCTCCTTCCTTGGTAAAGAACAATGCAAAGTACTCATCGAGTACCTCTGCCAGGCCCACTGCCTCGTGAGTCGATCTCCTTTATGGTCCCTAATCGTCTCTGCCCCTCCTCTTCCTACCCGTTTATTGTTAACATGTCTGTAGAAGACTTTTTGATTCCCTTTTATGTTTCCCGCTTCATCTTACTCTCTATCTCTCTTATTATCCAGGGAGCTCTGGCTTTAGTTGCCCCACCTTTCGACCTCGTTGGAATGTACCTTCTCTATACCCGAATCATCTTTTCAAAAGCCGCCCACTGTCCAATTATAGTTTTGCCTGACAATCTTTAATTCCAATTTACCGGGGCCAGATCTGTTCTCATCCCACTGAAATTGACCCTCATCCAATTGAGTACTTTTACTTTAGAGTGGACAGAGTCCATTTCCATAGCTATTCTAATCCTTATGACACTGATCGCTGCTCCCTCAATGCTCCCCCACTGACACTTGCTCCACTTGGCCCGCCTCATTCCCTTGCACCAAGTCCAGCAATGCCTCCTTCCTCAGTGGGCCAGAAACGTACAGGTCGAGAAAGTTATCCTGAACACATTTCAAAAATTCTTCCCCTTCTTTGCGCATTATGTTATTGTTATCCCAGTCTATATTAGGATAGTTGAAATCCCCTGTTATCACTACTCTATGGCTGATGCACCTCTCTGTAATTTCCCTGCAAATTTGCTCCTCTGTATCGGTCCCACCAAGTAGTGTAATCGCACCTCGGTTGTTCCTTAACTCGAACTCAGTACCCAGGAGAAATTCCCTCGTTCCTGGGAACTTTGTATTAAGCAGAAGTTAGCAGCAAAAAGTGTTCGTGGTGGGACTGAGAAATGCTTAAACAACCGGCTCCCTGTGAAACAGAGCTCCAAGTATCGGTTTAAATAAAGTCCTGAACTGACAGAGCGGCGGGCAGATGAGGATTGAATTAAATCCCAATTCACTGAATCTAAACAAGGTTTAAATAAGTGAATCTGTCAGGAGTGGGATTCCTGATCCTGTGTGTGAGCTGAAACTGGATCGGTCCCGTTCTGTAAAGACTGAATGGCAGGCGGCTCCCAGACAGGGCTCAGGCCGGGACTGGCAGCTCTCTGCTGGTAACGGCTGGATTGGAGAGCGGGGCTCCTGCGGTGCTGCTGCTGCTGCTTCCGCCTCTTCGAGTCCCTGTGGCGGTCGGTACCGATCTCCCTCCTATGGATCCGGCTCCAGGTGGGCGCTGTGGACCTCGTGGCGCAACGGTAGCGCGTCTGACTCCAGATCAGAAGGATGCGTGTTCGAATCACGTCGGGGTCATTGCATTTTCGCAACGTTTCAGTGTCGCTCTGTTTTATCGCGGGGCAGTCTTTCAGGGATGGTCTGTTCACTGTGTGTAAAATAATATTTATCACAGAATGAACACACCACAGAAGGAGGCCATTCAACCCATCAATCCCTTACCTGCCTTTTGTAAGACCAATCCCATTGGTCCCATTCCCCGTCCCTTTCCCCGGGGCCCTGCATTTTCCCCTTCAAGTATTTATCAAATTCCTTTTTGAAAGCCACGATTGAATCTGCTTCCACCACCCTTTCAGGCAGCACATTCCAGATCATAACTATTCGCTGCGTAAAAAAGATTTTCCTCATGTCGCCTTTGGTTCTTTTGCAATCACCTCAAATCTGTGTCCTCTGGTTCTCGACACTTCCGCCAATGGGAACAGCTTCTCTTTATTAACTTTATCTAAACCCTTCATGACTTTGAACACTTCTATCAAATCTCCTCTGAACCTTCTCTGCTCTGAGGAGAACAACCCCAGCACGGGGTAAATGCGGTCAATTAGCTCCAATTTATTTATTTGGGCATTAAACAAAGTGTGAGAGACTGGCAAGGCGTTGTGTGAACGGAGCTCACTGCTTTAAGACAATAAATCCAATCACTGCGTGGGCGCTCGGTTCAAATCTCACTGCTGAGAGAATTTCTGACAATGTTCATTTTGACCTGTTCGCAGAAAACCCGATTGTCGTGCGATGGAGCAGAGGATGTGAAAGAAGCTGAAAGTGGAAGTGCAGATATTATTTTCATCACAGTGACTGGACACGTTTCCACAGGTTCGGGCCTCTCACCTTAAGATTCTTTCCAGCAGAGTGGGACAGGTGATCAGAGTGACCGTGCTCCAGCGGCGCAATCGGTCAGTGCGCGGTCCTTATATGACAGGACAGGGTCGGGAAATACCGAGGTTGTTAATTCGAGTCTCAGCGAGATCAAACAATCCTTTTGCTTGTCAACATTTCGACCGGAGTTGAAGGTACAAATGGTTTGTTCCAAAATGCATCTTATTTGAATTGCCATGTGGTTCCTCCGGATTACGCTGTTGCAATAGCAGATGAGATGTTCAGTATTACTTGTTTACAGGAGGGAGGCTGCGGTTTTGGAGACACAAACTATGATTTTGATCCATCTACAAATCGTGGAATTTAACTGGAGCTTTAAACCAGCGCCTTCGACCGCTCAGCCAGGATACTTTCCAACCTACACTTCAGGAGCTAGTTTTACAGGAATAGAATTACTACAAGCAAGAATTCTACCCCTCCAGCACCAATGCTCACACGGCAGCAGGATGCATGTGTCCAGTTAGAAACCTGTCTGAAGGAACATTCAGTCTGACAGAGCCGGAAGTCCAGCAGATTGACTTTCGGTCTGAGCAGATGATGAGTCTCCTCCTTGAGAGTGTTTTGCCAATCCAGCTCAGAGTGGATTTAGAATCATAAATCCGGGTGTGACTGGAGCCACTTGTGTCAGATGAAGTGTCGGGGGCAGTTTCCCGTCCTTGACGGACATTCATGATTCTATTGCGGTTTTGCTGCAAAATTTCACTTCCCAGCTCCCGATCCGTGAACTAAAATCCAACTCTGGTGGGACTCGAACCCACAACCTTTGAATGTCTCCTCCAACCACGAAATAGAAGTCCAACACGCTATCCATTGCGCCACAGAGTCAGCGATAGAATTTGACGGAGAGCGGGGATCCTGTGCTGTGGTTGAGGCGGTCAGGCTGCTCCTGTTTCCGCCTCTCACATTCCGAGAGCCGCGGCGGCAGTCTGCACCGATCGCCCTCCAATGGATCCGGCTCCAGCCGCTTGTTGTGGGCCTGGTGCAAGAACAGTCGCGTCTGACTCCACATCAGAAGGCTGCGTGTTTTGAACCAGGTTGAAATCACAACATTTTCACTGTGTCTCAGGGTCCTGCCGACTGATTTTAGATCGGGACAGTGTTTTAGCGATGGGATGTTCAGTGTTTGTGCAACAATATCAAAATTAAATTTGACACAATTAGCTTTTTGTTCTGTTACTTTCTATTTACACCCTCTCCAGTTTTATGTAGAAACAGTTTACAATGTTTAAGGGATGTGGTGTGCAGTGTTTGTGGAATCAGTGTAATTAAATTTGATACTTTCATCTGTTCCTTCTCCAACCCAGACTCTTATAATTAGATTTGTAGTTTCACCCTGTTTAAAATAGGTTACTCAGTGATAGAAATAAATCAGTAACAACCCCGAAACCTCAGCGGGTATATTTGTTCCAATACTTTGTGATGGTCTCGATTTCCATTCAAATTTTCAATCAGCAAATCCCAACGGGTGTTTTGGGTTTGACAAACTAATTTAAGTACTTGACTGGTTCCTGGAAATGATCCAGTGGGGATTTCCTTACCGGTACAGATGTAGAAATAAATACATTCCATCATTTCACAAATGACAGTTGTGTACATAAATATATCGCGATATCCAACATGGAAAAGCAACTCTTCATGTTCATAAAAAAACTTCCACATTTTATTGTATTAATCCACTTAAATTTCAATGCATCCCTCTAAACTTAAAGAATGGTGAAACAATTGCAGATTTTACAAACAAATAACACGCTATCGTATAAGTAAGATTAATCCCTACTTTGTGAAATTTGTATTCTAATTGCCTTTATGATGTTACGAAAAATATTTCGAGATGTACGTCCCCAACTTAACGGAGAAACTAAGATGTAAACCACAAGGATTTTTCAAAAACTATTTGGGGCGATATGATCAGTTCCCCTTCTCCTTTCTTTAATTGTTACCTTTTGTTAATTGTTCATCTTGATCCGTTTGCTTCATTTTTTCCTCAGTCATTTATGGTGAATTTTCTATCTGTTAACATTCTTAAATATTTGATTTGTTTGTTCCCTACCTCTTGACTTGTGATTTGTTGATTTCCAGTTTAAAGTCTGAAACAGAAATGTGTTTATATTCAGGCGTGACTCTGAAGTGTGAGACCGAGAGGTGATGCCGGATATGTGACCGAGAGAACAACTGCTGGAGGCGGAACTGTCCGTTACCTAACATACCCCGTGTGGCATTGCTCATGGTCGGTCGGATGACAATGTTTTATATTGACTGAACGGCTATGTATACAACACACAACGGATTTTAATGCTGCTTTAACTCCACAAAGTATAATCACCATAAATGCCCAAAGTCTCAGATCAGTTAGAATTGAATTACTGTTGGTGAGGGGAGTTTGTACATTGGAAGGAGTTTATATATTTACAGCTCCAGGTAAACCTGCAAACCTCCCTCACCTGTAGGTTACGTCACCATGAGGTGTCGACCTTTCTTTGCGCTTCTGGACTTCTGAAGTGTGATTGAACCTGACCAAAAGTGTCCTATAATTAGTGAGGAAGGAAGGTATCAGTGTAAATGGGAGATATAAACGTGGATGTTTCACTGGGTACCATGGGAACCAGATACACTGCTCATTCCAGTTATTGGTCCAGCAGGAAACATAAATCATTCTCTTCAACTGTACTCGCCCGAAGGAAAAGGAAACAAACAAAACTACTCAGTTCTTTGTTTTAGCTTCTTCTGTTGGTTTACGTTCACTCACCGAGAAAGTGACAGAGAGACTGAGAGATTGGATTGGCTTTTTCACTTTATAATCAATTATACTTTGTGCTTATTGTTAGAGACGGTTCCATCCCAACAATCCTGTGCCTGACCTTCTCATTGATACTCAGATGTGTTCAAAATGAGTTTCAACCAATTTTACAAAAGCTGAACAGCGAAAACTGCTCCGAAACCAGCTTCGCTTAGCGACTCTTCATGGAGATTCGGTTGCTGGTTGTAAGTAAAGAAGTTTGTACAATCAGCCCTCTGGAGCAATATCCTCAAAAGGTGTTTCGGACACATTGTATGAGAGGTCCGCCTGTACAGTGCAGGAACATTTACATACTGCAGATCTGGAATCCTTTCCTTGTTGGCTCCGGAACTAATACAAATACCGCTCTGTGTTATTTTGTTGCTTAATTCACAAATTGGATAAATATCACAAAAGGCCCCGACCAAACGGGCACTTTGAGCAGCTCAGCCACGGAGCCAAATCAAACTGCAAATTCACCACCTCCTCTCACTGATACCTGTCAGATACCCGCCACTGTCTGGTGGAGTTTGAGGCCGTTTGGTACATTTCCATATCTCTTGTCTATTTCGCTGTGTTGACCGACACTGTCTGCATCTCTCGCTGTGTTTATCTCTCTGTGTCAATCTTTGGGTTGATTCTGAATGAAAAATGAAATAAAACAAATGAGTCATCGGCTAGGCCAGTGGCGCAATGGATAACGCGTCTGACTACGGATCAGAAGATTGTAGGTTCGACTCCTACCTGTGCTCGGATTTATGCAAATTTCCCTCTGACACTGGGGAACTGAGATTCAAATTTCATAATAAAATATTGTTTATGGTGAATCAGCACAGAATAATTTTCAATCAGTTATGTATAGAATGAAACTGTGACCACAACGTGTTTCGAACACGCCGCCTTTTAAGTTGATGTCCGGCTCGCTAACATTACAGCACGAGGTGTGGGCACCGCGCTGATAACCTTCAGGTGTATCCGGGCCTTTCAGACACTTCGTGTGACACAAGAGCTTTCCAATCCCCGCCAGCTCCTGGACACCGAGACTTCCGTTCGAAGCAGCATTCACCGCCAGGACCGCTATTCCGCTCCCTTTGCCGGTCTGCATAAAATCCGATGCTAAAATTACAAAGTAGGACGGACAGTATCTGGAAAACAGTTCAACTTTCAGTGTTCAGACTTTGGTGAGAGCTGTGAACAGGACTTTGGGTAAATATAAATTGGGTGTGGATGAGGAGTGCGCTGTTCTGTTATAAACTGTGGGTGTGTATATATGAGTGCGATGTTTATATATGAACTGTGGGTGTGCATATATGAGTGTGATGTTCATATATGAACTGTGGGTGTGTATATATGAGTGCGATGTTTATATATGAACTGTGGGTGTGTATATATGAGTGCGATGTTTATATATGAATGTGATGTTTATATATGAACTGTGGGTGTGTATATATGAGTGTGATGTTTATACATGAACTGTGGGTGTGTCTATATGAGTGTGATGTTTATATATGAACTGTGGGTGTGTATATATGAGTGCGATGTTTATATATGAACTGTGGGTGTGTATATATGAGTGCGATGTTTATATATGAACTGTGGGTGTGTATATATGAGTGCGATGTTTCTATATGAACTGTGGGTGTGTATATATGAGTGTGATGTTTCTATATGAACTGTGGGTGTGTATATATGAGTGCGATGTTTATATATGAACTGTGGGTGTGTATATATGAGTGCGATGTTTATATATGAACTGTGGGTGTGTATATATCAGTGCGATGTTTCTATATGAACTGTGGGTGTGTATATATGAGTGTGATGTTTCTATATGAACTGTGGGTGTGTATATATGAGTGCGATGTTTATATATGAACTGTGGGGTGTATATATGAGTGCGATGTTTATATATGAACTGTGGGGTGTATCTCTGAGTGCGATGTTTATCCGTGAAGTGCGGATTGACCGGGAGGGGCAATTCATCCTGGGGTTATATTTTCTTCCAACATAAGGACACAAAGTTCAATTTGCAGTGGGACGGAAATCGCTCAGTTGGGAGGGCGTTAGAATAAAGATCTAAAGATCTCGGGTTTCACAAGTTTGAGTTATTTTGTTTCTGCCTCTGAATCCCAGAATCATTGAATGGTGACAGCACGGAGAGAGACCGTTCGGCACGTCGAGTCCGTGCTGGCCGTCTGCAAGAGCAATCCAGCTTGTCACACCGCCCCCCCTCCCCCAGTTTACCCGTAGCCCTGCATTTTTTTCCCTTCAAGTACTTATCCAATTCCCTTTTGAAAGCCACGATTGAATCTGCCCACAGCACTCACTTAGGCAGTGAATTCCAGATCTTAACCACTCGCTGTGTAAAAGCGTTTTTCCTCATGTTGACTTTGATTCTTTTGCAATCTCCATAAATCTTTGTCCTCTGGTTCTTGACCCTTCCGCCCATGGGAGCAGTTTCTCTCGATCCACTCTGTCTGGAATCTTCATCTTTTTAAAAACATCGACGAAATATCCTCTCAACATTCTCTGCTCTAAGGAGAACAACCCCAGCTTCTCCAGTCTATCCACGTAACTGAAGTCCTTCATTCCTGGAACCTTTCTAATAAATCTGTTCTGCACCCTCTCAAAGGCCTTCACATCCTTCCTAAAGTGCGGTGCCAAGAACTGGACACAATACTGCAGTTGTGACCGAACAAGTGGTTTATAAAGGTTCATCATAACTTCCTTCCTTATGTACTCTATGCCTCTATTTGTAAAGCCCGCGATCCTGTGTGCTTCTTTAACCGCTTTCTCAATCTGCCCGGCCATCTTTAAAGATTTGTTCACATGAACCCCCAGATTTCTCGGTTCCTGCAGCTCTTTTCGAATTGTGCCCTTCAGTTTATTTCTCCTCTCCTCGTTCTTCCACCAAAATGTATCGCTTCGCACTTCTCTGCGTTAAATTTCATCTGCCATGTTTCTGCCCATTCCACCAACCTGTCTTTGTCCTGTCACTCTCCTCCTCACTGTTGTTGGACTGGAAAAATACGCTTGTGAACACAGATCCAAAACCTCCAGCCTCCCCTCACCTAACCTGATATATATATAATAAAGAATGATTAGCCACTCCTATCCTCACAAAAATTCGATAGTTAAATCGCACATGTCGCATTTAGGTAGCAGCAAAGCATGATGGGATACTTGACCATTATGGGAGCAGTTCGTAACCCACACTGTAAGAGCTGACAAAGGCAGGTTTGTTGGATTTATGGCCACCCCCTCGATTATCTCCAGAGCACACTAAGGAATGTTTACTCAAGGACATTGTTTATCCTAACTAACTCACTTGGGATGATTAAGGGAGAAGCGGTGGATATCTCCAAGGTCACCCCAGCACAAAAGGGAGTGAGGGATGAGCTGCTCAGGACTTGTGAAGACCCCCGCCCAGTCTCAATGTTTGGGACTTATGTGTTCACTGATAAGGGCCCTCCTCAGGAATGTGAGATGTTTAAAGTCATGGGACAATCCAAGGTAGCCCTGACAAGTGAGTGGCAGACTATACCACCCAATGAAACCCACTGTAGTTACGTAAACATGTACCCTCACCTTTCACAGCAGGTGGGTGTTGCTTATTGAAAGGTGTAAACATGCTTGTAGTGCTGATGTTCCTTTGAGAGTTAGTCACGAGCTTGAGGAAGCTGCCACTCTCCCTTTGTGCACAAAGTTTTCTAATAAACTTTAACTTTGTCAGCAGTTCAGTCTCCGTCTGGTTTTGCTCCAAAAATTCGAGTCTAACAGTTGGTGTCAGAAGTGGGATACTGCGCTGCAGGTCGGCTAACGGATCCTGTATTGGAGGGTACGTGGTATAGTGAAACAGGATAGCCCTGTACTCCAGATGGGGGGTGCCCCTGCATAAAGCCCTCGAGGGTGAGGCCGGTAGCCTATGGTAGGGGCTCGGCTCATCATTGGAGACAGGATTGGCAGTGGCACTTGCCGCAGTATTAAAATTATCCACGTAGTAAAATTCCTCACGGAGACCACGGATTGACGGAATTGACTAGACCTGTAGGTATATAAGATATAGTGTATGTGTTTGTTTGCTTAGAGTATAAGTTTATGCCGCTATTCCGATACAGTATAAGGTTGGATTTTGAGAGTCACGTGGTGATCGACACGGACAAGGGTGGTGGTTTATCTCAAACACCGAGCCTGAGCCTGAATTAAGAGGACCAAGTCCCACGTGACGGCCAGGATTAAGTAGGCGAAGGGAACGACAACCACCACAGGATTGTGATCCGGGGACCAGTGAGTGTGTATAAATTAGAGTATAAGGTGATACGTTTGTGCCGATTAAAGTATAAGATTAGAGTAAAATAAATTAAAGTATAAGATAGAGCATAAGGATATACGTAATGATTGACATGAGTAACGAGGGGAAACCCCTTCCTCCGGACGTCCCGGCTCTGCCCACCAGTGTCTCTGTTGTAAAACGAGTCCAAGAGGCTAATTTAAAATATCAAAGTGAAATGATCAGGAACGGATGGAAGGAAACGAGTCCAGTAGTCGATCAAATAGAGTGGTGGGCGGGACACAAGGCTGCTAAACAAATTAATTATGGTACCGTTCTGCTCGCTGGTTGGGCAGATCAGACAGGATATTTAATCGTGGACAAATGGGGGAGACCGTCTTCTCTCCAGGACTTTTTGAGACCTGTACAAGAGGCTAAAGTTCGAGTTTGCAGCCTTTTTGGATCTGGAAGTGCCAGCAACGGAGGAGTTAGACGATTTACAGGAATGTGGGGGGAATGGTTAAGGCAATGGAGACTCTGCAGCACAAAACGCCGCAGCCTGAGTGCCTCCCGAATACAACCGTATCTGCCCTTCGGCACCGGGACAACCTGGAAATGGGGAGCCGAAACCCCTGGCCCCTGTCCGAGTAAATCCAAACCCAGCCGGAGGGGCAGCAAATGAGGAAATGGGAGGCAGGGGCACATTGGGGGGAATCTCAGCCTTTAACACCACAGGAGAGATCCAGCCTGATCCTTCTCATTCCCGACCTGAAGTGACATAATCCCAATGTCGACGTATGGGCAAAGATACAAAGCGCCGCCCGACATTTTAATCTGTCCATAAAGGACATAAAAGATATCATTGAGGTTAAGTGCCTCTCTGCTGTCTTTGGGGCGTTGCCCCCTTGGGATTTGCTGGTCCCAGCCACTATGGTCGAGTGTGACACCCAATTTGAAGCTCTAAAGACCTGGGTTCAAGATGGATTGGGTAACGGCACTGCCACCTGGACAGAACTCACGGCCCCACGACAAAACCCTGGGGAAGACCCCAGTGCGTATATTGACCGGGTAATTGAACGGTATGAACATTGGGGACAGACCAACGGCATCCCCGCCAAACAAAGCGATCCAAGATTTACAGATAGCTTAATTCGGGGACTGGATAAACCATACCAAACAGCGCTTAGGATGGGGGCCAGTCCACAGGCCACTGAGGCAGGGCTTCGGGAATGGACTAGTCGGCTTTTCGGGTTCTATCTGACAGACACCCACACTCACCGCCAGGGCCACACCCTATCCGTCCTGCCGTGGATCCCGCACCACACTAGCCCAAAAATTAAAACAGAACCGGTAGCAGTAGCCCGAGAGGATCGTGCCTGCTCTAATTGCCAGGAAACAGGCCATTTATATCGAGACTGCCCCGTGTAAAGGAAACCATGAACCAATTGTGGGCGCCCGGGGCATAGCCAAGCCACGTGTTACGGAAAGGGGGGGGGAAGGGAAGGACAGGGGCCCCGGGGGACCACTCAGGGGTCACAAAGACCAACAAAGGGGGGGTTATCCGACCGTGAATTGGAGGGACTGCGAGCTCTCCTCCTCCCATCTTCCCCTCATCAAGGATTGGACACCACGGCCTCCTCCGTCGGAGGACCGGGGGCCACCCGCCCGTGTCTAAACGTACTGTTAGGAGGCCGGCAGTATTGTGCTCTTTAATACACGGGAGCCTCGGTGTCGATAACCGACTCAGATTTTCCTACCGTGAACAAAAAAATACATATCAGCGGGGTTAGTGGGGAGAGCGTGATCCTTCGCCAGAGCATTCCAATCCCCCTACAGCTATCCCCCGGGCCAGGCTCTGGGAAGGTCCCAATAACCAGGGTCTGATTTTGGGAATGGGCATCTTGCACCAGATAGAGGCGAACCTGCTTCTAAGTGACCACTCACTGCAAATAGGGGGGCCGGGAGGGGGAGGTTTCCCTTTTCAGCAGATTATACCCAACAGTGTGGGGTACAGGTCCTCCGACCGATTGAGCGTGCTTGGGCGGAGGAAGGGCTATGGGGGAAAGTTTGCGCAGCTTACCCTCTCGCATGGGCTACCCACAAGCTAGATTGCGGTAGGGCACAGATAGACCCTGTCAGGGTTCACGGACCCTACCACGAGGCTCACCGGCAGTATCCCCTTCGGCCGGGGAGTCAATAGTGGGAGATTTGTTAGAAACCGGGATAGTGATTGAGACCCGTTCCCGGACCAACTCCCCCGTATGGCCTGTGCAAAAGCCAGATGGGTCCTGGAGGCTGACCATAGATTATACGGCCCTGAACAAAGTCACAGATAAACTCCACGCTCGAGTAGCAAACCCCGCTGCCATTTAACGGCCTCCACCCAGGCCTGTCCATATTTACGGCACAGGACATCCAAAACGGGTTCTGGACCTGTCCTCTGGACGCTGGGTCACAGGAACGTTTTAACTTCACTGTGCGGTCCACTCAATATACCTGGACCCGGCTGCCCCACGGATTCCACCATTCCCCCACTATTTTCCACGAGTCTGGAAAAGGCTCTCCAACCGGCAATGGTGGATGCCCGCATGCAAACCCCCGCCTGTCTCCAGTATGTAGACGACTTTCTCATCAGAAGCCCTTCACCCTCAGATCATTTAGACGCCCTAACATGTGTCTTGGAGACGCTAATCGTTGGAGGTTTTAAACTGAATCCGACTAAGGCCCAAGTGGGGCTCCCACGGGTTATCTATCAGGGTCAGATCATCTCCCCAGAAGGGAGGACGTTAACCCACAAGAGGGTCCCAGCACTTTTACAAATGCCGCGACCGTCTCCGTCCTGCGGAGTGTAATGGGTTTGTTCAATTACTGCCTCACGTACGTAACTGACTTCACCGAATTGGCAGGTCCCATAAATAACCTCCTAAAGGGAGGGCCCCCGGGAGAGGCGAGACTGGATTGGACACCTGAGGCAGTCGAAGCTTTTGAAATGGTCAAAATCACTTTGGCTAATGCACCTGCCCTGGGTCTCCCGGACCCTGCAAAACCCTCCCATTTGTGGAATTGGGTGGGCAATCGGGCGTATAGTGCGGTGGTGGGACAATTCCGGGACGATCGCATCCGGCCGGTGGGGTACTATTCCTGCCCAATACCATCCTCTATGACAGGACAGCCTCCATATCTGGCCGCCACCGACTGTGCGGCACCGGCTGTAGAAGCAAGAGAGCCCATGGTAGGTCCCGGTAAAGTTATCCGACACACCCGTCACAGCCTCGTTAAACTCCTCACAGGCAGCGTAAAAACAACTTCCAATACAGGGGCGTGCGAGATGGGAGGCGTGTTTGTTCGGTAAGGGGATCCGGATCGAGGTGATAACTGACCCTCGAACGAACCCGGCGTCTTTCCTGATTGATGAAGGGACTCCTCATGATTCACGACTATTTTACGCTCCGAGAGTCAGGGACCTCTCCTTACGGAACCCATGGTCCGGGCCTGTTTAGAAATGTCTGTAGACGGGTCCAGCTTTTACCACGAGGGCCGACGGGTCACCGGATGGGCCGTGGTGGGTCCGTCAGGACAGACTCTTGCTCAAGGGGCCTTGGGAACGGAGGAGGGGGGCAACTGGCAGAGATCACCGCGCTCACCAAAGCCCTCCAATTGGCGGAAGAGACAACGGCGAACATATACACTGACAGCCAGGATGCTTACTCTGTCGTCCATGATTACTCGCGTCTCTGGCAGCGACGAGGGGCTGTTTAATTAAGCACGGCCCCTGCGATTGCCGAGCTTATTCGGGCAGCGAATGGTCCCACCTTGGGGGCTGTCATTAAGATTCGGGCCCATCAGACGGAGGAGACCCCGGAAATCAGAGGGATCCGGGCTGCGGACTTGGACCGCTAAGCAGGCGGCCTCCACCCTCCCTGTGACGGCTCTTAATTCTGCAGAGGGGAAGCACAAGGGAAGGGTTCCGAAGCTAGCGAGATAACAAAGGAGTCCCTCCTAACCGCGTACCTCTCTGAGTCCCCCGAGAATATCCACCTCTGGGTGCAAGAGGGAGCACATCAAGACGCCCAGGGGTTTTGGCCTCATGAGACCCGGTATGTGGTCCCTACCGCCCTCAGACGAGCCCTGATACAATCCGACCATGAACCCACACACCTGGGAGGGTGCAAATTATACTACCTCATAGCTGACACCTGGTGGTGGCCCGGCCTGGCCAGGGAAATCCACGAGTCCGGACGCTTCTGTTTGCCCTGTCTCCAAACGGGAATTGCCCCCTCCCTCCCAGTGGCGGTACAGCCATGTTTTTGTCATCATTGACCTTTTCACTCGCTGGGTGGAGGATTTCCCGACCAGGGGGAATACGGCCGAAGCAGCAGCAAAAATCCTAGCCATGGAGGTCATTCCTCGCTGGGGAGTGTCCGACCAGATAGGTTCGGATCAGGGAACTCATTTCACCGGCAAGACAATGAAACAGGCTTTGGCTCTTTTGGGGGTCCGACAGCGGTTCCACATCCCCTGCCATCCTCAATCGTCTGGAATGGGAGAGGGAATGAACCGCACGCTAAAACAATCCATCAGTAAAATCATCCTGCAGACCGGGAAAGGGTGGAACACCGTCCTCCCCGCTAATCTTTGGCGATTACGGGCCACGCCAGCCAAAAGCACCGGCTTTACACCATTCGAACTAATGACTGGACGGGCCATGGTGTTACCCCAAGACGCACCCCCACTGGGCACAGGGGACACCTCCCAGTTCCAAAACACCCTCCTGGCATACCTGCGTCTGCTCAGTGAGACCAACCAGGCTAACCATTTCCGGGTCCAGCATTTACAGGAGGCACACTATCTCTCTAGATGTCAGCGTCTCCCTCCTCAAGCTGATTGCTGCAGCATGAACGGATCGGACTGGATTGGAACAGGACGTGTGGAGGGGTTAACAGATGCGTAAGAAATCGTTAAGAATAATGCGAATCAGCTCTCTTGCTTTTTTTTCCAGGACCAAGGTCAGAAGATCGAGTCAATTGTTTAGGATGTTCTGTATCTCTCTCTCTGCCTTACAGGTACACGGGCCGGCCCCAGTACTGTCACCGCTACCGGACATATTGACTCTCCAACCATTGGTTACCCAGGCTGGAATAATTCCCTCCTCTTCATCCTCCTCTCTGTTTCCTTCCACTTTTCCCAGGTCTATCGGACCCCTCTTCGCCTACCCCGGCCCAGCACTGGTCCCTGAATCTGGGGCACTGGCGACTTTGACACTATGAATTGGTCCGTATCGGGGATGATAGGATTGTTGGGACTGCTGGTTTATGGACGGGCAGCTACTGACTCGGAGTTAGAATGGTGCCGGGACGAGTTTGGTACACACACGTGCTATCTGGATGATAGTCGAGGTGGGTATGTGTTCGTTACGCTACTTAATGTGTGCCATCCCCAGTCCGGAGTTTAGCTTCACCCCGGAAATTCCTGTACGAATTGGACATGAGGAGCTGGTGGACATACACCAGGACAACACGACCTTTCTTCAAGTGTCTGAAGACATTAGGAACGACGTATGGAACTACATCAACACGTTTGGATATCCAATACCTCCATTGCCCGAACACCTGAGACAGTTACGAGAGAAGGTTGAACATTCCCAGCAGGTGTATTATACCATGCAACAGGGGAGCAAGGAGTTGAGGAAAGACATAGACGCGATCAAGGTGACCATGTGGTGGGATGTCTTATGGGACTGGGGACGAAATGGACAGATTCACCCATGGATCCGACTAATTTCCCATGTTTTGGTCATGGTGCAGTTTATACTGGTCTTTATTCTGCTATGTGTGGCATGTAAGAAATGTAAACGGGCTGTGGCAAAACATCTGGCTGGACAGGAGGTGAAAACAGCTGGTGCATGCGCCCTTCCCCCACCCGTGCTTCAGACGATTTCAGCCGCTTGTGGGAAAAATCAAGTGTGTGGGTGAGGAGAGCAGCAGGAGATTGAATCGGGAATGGTTTTAATGTAAATGACTAATTCCCCTCTTTTGCTGCAGACCCGGTGCCTCGACGGGCGGCCGCCTGGACAGGACTCATGTCGGATCATATGTGACCAATACAGGATCCCCCTGGAATAGCCAGTGGGCTGGGGAGGGGAGAGGGCGAGTAAATTAGGTTGATTATTAGACAAAACCTCAGTCACTTGCGCTCTTGCTTTTCCCTGAATAATCCAATGTCCAGGTTTGGAGGGGGAACTGTTGGACTGGAAAATAGGCTTGTGAACAGAAATCCAAAACCTCCAGCCCCTCCTCACCAAACCTGATATGTATATATACATATATATATATATATTAAAGAATGATTAGCCACTCCTATCCTCACACACACAAGTAGTTAAATCGCACATGTGGCATTGAGGTAGCAGCAAAGCATGATGGGATACTTGACCATTATGGGAGCAGCTTGTAACCCACACTGTAAAAGCTGACAAAGGCAGGTTTGTTGGATTTGTGTCCACCACCTCGCTTATCTCCAGAACACACCAGGGAATGTTTATCCAAGGCCGAAGCCGACATTGTTTATCCTAACTAGCTCACTTCGGATGATTAAGGGAGGAGCGGTGGATATCTCCAAGGTTACCCCAGCTCAAAAGGGAGTCAGATAGGAAGCAGCTGCTCAGGACTTTGTGAAGACCCTTTGTGTAGTTTCAATGTCTGGGACTTGTGTTTATTGATAAGGGTCCTCCTCAGGAATGTGAGATGTTTAAAGTCATGGGACGACCCAAGGTAGCACCTGACAAATGAGTGGCAGACTGTACCACCCAATGAAACCCACTGTAGTTACGGAGACCTGTACCACATTCTGCAGCAGGTGGGTGTTGCTTATTGAAAGGTATAAACATGCTTGTAGTGCTGACGTTCCTTTGAGAGTTAGTCACGAGCTTGAGGAAGCTGCCACTCTCCCTTTGTGCACAAGGTTTTCTAATAAACTTTAACTTGGTCAGCAGTTCCGTCTCCGTCTGGTTTTGATCCAAAAATTCGAGTCTAACAAGGCTGAGGATTGATTTAATTGAGGTGTACAAATTTATGTGTGGCCGAGATAGGCTGGATCGGAAGGTCAATAAACAAGGGGCAGGGCATAGATTTAAAGTGATTGGTAGAAGGATTATTGAGGAGCTGAGGAAGGCCTCCTTCTGTGCCTAAATTTTCTCTGATTCTATGATTCTAATTAACAGTAAGCAGGGTAGTTCAGGGATCATGAGAACACTACTGAAGATAAATAACTGCTGGGAACCAAGCAATGTGTCCTTTTAAACCACAGATTAGGGAAGTTCCAGCTCCAGTGACAGAGATGGATCACAACAGGGTATAAAAGTGAGGGGATACTGATGTAAGGGGCAGTTGGGACTGGAGACACCGGAGATCAAGCTCAGGGAGTCCGTGGTTCCATCCAGAGGGCTGATCTCGTCTACACGGGGGATTTGCATGTTTAGTCTGGTATGGGAGAGGAAAGAGAATTTACTCATATATTTCTTCATGAGGTATTAAAGTTGCTGACTCTCAGACTTGTTAATTAATAAGACAATGCATTATTTAGAACCTTCCATCCCTAAGTCTCTCTGCTTCTCTACTTTTAAACTTTGTCCATTTAGTTTAAATTTCACCTCATTTTTCTTCCTCTCAAAATGCATCACGTCACATTTCTCTGCATTAAATTTCACCTGGCCCATTTACTAACCCGTGGACGTCACCGTGAAGTCTCTGACACTCCTCTTCACAGTTGCCCCGGTGCCAATTTTGGCGTAATCTCGAAATTTTCACCTTGTGTCCCACATACCCAAGCTCAGATCATTCTCTGTATTATGGTTAGCAATGGTCCCAACACTGACCCTGTGGGACACCACTGTTCACATCCCTCCAGTCTGGAGAACATCCATTAACCACTACGTTCTGTTTTCTGCCCTTCACACAACTTCCTATACACACTGCCTCATTCCTTTTAATACGGTAAGTACTAATTTTATCAACAAGCCTCCTGTCCGGCATCTTACCAAACACCCTTTCACAATCAATGTCCACAACATCCACTACATTCACTTTATCAGTAGACTTGAGTTATCTCAAATGATCCATGTTGGCTGTTCTTAGTTAATGTGTTTTTCTTACAAATGTTGAAATGTTTGCTCCACCTCATCTGGTTTGATCTGTTTCAAGACACAACAGAAAGGTCGAGTTGTCTCCAGGAGTTTAAGATAAATTAGGTTTTAAAAATTATGTTTCAGACAATGAGGGACATCTGGGCTTCGACCCGCCCATTCGGTGCCACAACTCCCACCCCTCACACACTCCGATTGGTTGGAGGACCAACTCACCCCTCAGCCGCCCACCCCTCAAGTCAATTTCCGCTCCTCCTATTGGTCCGGAACTCTCCTTAATCACCAGGGCGGGATTAGTGTTGAGACTGACATCCTGAGGTGCAGTTCGAAAATAAATATTAATTGAACCCGCCAGTTGCAACATTTAATAAAACGAAATTAATAAAAGTGACCGAAAAAATATTTTCTGGAGTTCACCAAAGTGGTGGAGCGTCTGCGCTGTGTGTTTGTGCCGATTTAAATGACACGAAGAGCTGGGCTTTCAGTTTATTTTATTATCTTTGTTCCAAACGCGCTCTTCCTGCTTCCAATGTCTTTGTTTTCCGGCCTGATATTAAGATCATCAATGGCGGCTGCATCACCCAGCATGCAGCGCGGTTCAGATTGTGCCCTATCGGAATCAGTGGAGCCCAGTGCGCAGGCGCAGTAGTGACTCATTACCGGTCAGTGTGTCCTGAGCATGCGCGGCCAGTCGAGGCTGCGGGAGGAGCGCGTTCGGTGCAGGTCAGAGGATCGGAGCAAGAGGCTCAATAAACCCCGGGGCCCGGGTCCGGGCTCAGGCCCAGGCTCAGGCTTTACAAACCCCGAGTGCGGCCCCAGACCCGAATATAAAACAGTGAACATTATCCCCCCCTCACTACCCGCCGGGAAATGAAGGGGAAATGGGGATCGGTCAGGGAGCGTCTGTAAATGAAGGAGAAATGGTGATCGGTCAGGGAGCGTCTGTAAATGAAGGAGAAATGGTGATCGGTCAGGGAGCATCTGTAAATGAAGGGGAAATGGGGATCTGTCAGGGAGCGTCTGTAAATGAAGGAGAAATGGAGGTCGGTCAGGGAGCGTCTGTAAATGAAGGAGAAATGGTGATCGGTCAGGGAGCGTCTGTAAATGAAGGAGAAATGGTGATCGGTCAGGGAGAGTCTGTAAATGAAGGAGAAATGGTGATCGGTCAGGGAGCGTCTGTAAATGAAGGAGAAATGGTGATCGGTCAGGAAGAGTCTGTAAATGAAGGAGAAATGGTGATCTCTATATCTTCAGTCATCCAGGGAGCTCGAGCTTTGGATGCTGTTCCTTTCCACCTCGTGGGAATTTGTCTACTCTGTACCCAAACCCACTCCTCCTTGAAGGCCTCCCACTGTTCAATTACTGTTCTGCCTGCCAATTTTTGATTCCAATCCACACGGACAAGATCCCTTTTTAACTCACTGGAATTCGCCCTCCTCCAGTTAAGAATTTTCACATTTGACTGTCCCCTGTCCTTTTCCATAACTGTTCTAAACCTAATGAGATTATGATCACTGCTGCCCCACTGAAACATGCTCCACCTGCTCCACTTCATTCTCCACACCGAGCCCACTGCTGTACTCACATTCACTCTCTCACACTCTCTCACCCTTTCACTCATGGATTCGGGCCACTGAAAGATGATGCGATGGGTTTGGATTTTAGCACAGGGAGGAGGGAGAGTGTGTGGGACGGGGATTTACAGCTTTGAGTAATGAGAGAGGAAATAATGTTCCATAGAAAGTAGAGTTGTCTGATCTGAATTTCTATCCTGTACTTACATTGATAACTTTTATAAACTCCTTTGACAGGGGAGGATTTGCAGAGGGAAACTCAAAACAAAGATCACATTAAGATCTGACAGAGTCACTCGATTCATCAGGACCTGAATATCATCGGCCTTTGAATGTGGAAGGAGAAATGTTTGTCTGTTCTATCCATGGGAGATTGTTTCAAACATCAGTGTGAGTGGAAAAGCAACGAGACACACACACCCGAGTGAGAGTGTTCCAGTGCACTGACTGTGGAAAGAGCTTTAACCAGTTACACAGCCAGAAAAAACATCACACCATTCACAGTTGGGAGAAACCGTACACGTGTTCTGTGTGTGGACGAGGTTTCAACTGATCGTCCAACCTGGAGAGACACAAGGACACCCGGACCATGGAGAAACCGTGGAAATGCGGGGACTGTGGGAAGGGATTCAATTACCCGTCACAGCTGGAAACTCATCGACGCATTCACACTGGGGAGAGGCCGTTCACCTGCTCCGTGTGTGGGAAGGGATTCAGTCAGTCATCCGGCTTCCTGACACACCAGCGAGTTCACACTGGGGAGAGACCTTTTAAATGTTCTGACTGTGAGAAGAGGTTTGAATGCAAAAGTAACCTGCTGACACACCAACGCACTCACACTGGGGAGAGGCCGTTCACCTGCTCAGTGTGTGGGAAGGGATTCAATCGGTCATCTGAGCTTCTGACACACCAGCGAGTTCACTCTGATGAGAGACCTTTTAAATGTTCTGACTGTGAGAAGAGATTTAAAAGCAAAAGTATTCTGCTGACACACCAACGCACTCACACTGGGGAGAGGCCGTTCACCTGCTCTGCTTGTGGGAAGGGATTCACTTGGGCATCCAACCTGCTGAGACACCAGCGAGTTCACACTGGGGAGAGGCCGTTCACCTGCTCCGTGTGTGGGAAGAGATTCACTCGGTCATCCAGCCTCCTGACACACCAGCGAGTTCACTCCGATGAGAGACCTTTTAAATGTTCTGACTGTGAGAAGAGATTTAAAAGCAAAATTCATCTGCTGTCACACCAACGCACCCACACTGGGGAGAGACCGTTCACCTGCTCTGCGTTTGGTAAGGGATTCACTCGGTCATCCACCCGGCTGATGCACCAACGCACCTACACTGGGGAGAGGCCGTTCTCCTGCTCTGTGTGTGGGAAGAGATTCATTCAGTCATCCAACCTGCTGAGACACCAGCGAGTTCACACTGGGGAGAGGCCGTTCTCCTGCTCCGTGTGTAAGGAGAGATTCACTCAGTCATCCCTCCTTCTGTCACACCAGCGAGTTCACACTGAGAGACCTTTAAATGTTCTGACTGTGGGAAGAGATTTAAAATCAGAAACGAACTGCTGAGACATCGATGCACTCACACTGGGGAGAGACTTTTCACCTGCTCCGTGTGTGGGAAGAGATTCACTCGATCATCCCACCTTCTGAAACATTAATACAGTCACTAATGTATCCAATCTGGCATTCAAGAGAAACAGACTTACCCAGAGAGGCGTTAGAATGTTCAACTCGCCACCACAAGGAGTAGTTAAGGCGAATAGAATGGATGCATTTACGGGGAAGCTGGATAAGCACATAGAGGAGAAGGGAATATTAGAGTTTGCTCATTGGGTTAGATGAAGAGGGGTTGGAGGAGGCTCGTCTGCAGCATAAACACCGGTATAGTCTGGTTGGGCAGAATTGCCTGTTTCTGTGATGTACATTCGATGTAATTCTATGTAAGCTCCATCTGACACAGTTTTACCAACTCACTGAATCTATCAATTTCCCTTTGTAACTTTATGCTCCCATCTACACTACTCACTGCGCCTCCTAACTCGATGTCAGCGACAAACGTGAGTGTTCGGCTCTCTATTCCTTCATCTCCGTCATTTATACATATCGGAAAAAGCTGATGCTCCAGAACTAATCACATCCGGCCAATTTGAGTACATCCCTTATTATCCCGGGCCTCTGCCTCCCACCTTCTAACCAACTCCCGACCCATTTCAATAGGTTGCCTTAAATTCCACGCACTCTAATTTTTGTTGACAGTCTCTTATGTGGTCCCTTATTGGATGCCTTTGGAAGTCAATGTCCATCTAACACCCAGAGACACTCCATTATCGAGCACGTTAGTTACATCTTCAAAAAGTTCAACGAGCTTTGTTAGACTTGACTTCCCCTTTACAAATCCATGCTGGCTCTCTCTGATTACTCCATATTTATCCAAGTGCTCAGTCATTCTTTCCCCAATAACGGATACTGGTAACTTCCCCACAACAGGCGTCAGACTGATAGGCCTAGAATTTCCAACTTTATCTCTCCGACCCATCCGAAATAAGGAGTGACATTGACAATGTTTCAATTAAAGCAACAATTCCTAAATCAAGAGAGTTTTGATCGATCATGAGTGAGCATGTATAAGTTCCTTACCTATTCCTCTTATTCCCCTGGGATGGTAAACATCAGGTCCTGGAGATTTGACAATCTTCAATCTCATTATTTTCTCCATTGCCATTATTTTATTTACACTGAATCCCCTTGATTTATTTACAGTTTTCCTCGTCTCTCTGCTATGTTCGCCTCATCCTTTTCTATGAAGACCGATCTAAATTAAATATTTAGCAACTCTGCCATTTCCTGATTTTCAATTACAATATCACCTCCATCTGTCTTTAAGGGTCCCACATTACTCTTAGTCACCCTTCTTTCTCTTAATATACCTGTAAATACCTTGATTGTTGTCGTTATTTTCCCTCACAAGTTTTTTCTCCTTTTCCCTTTTTGGACCTCTTCGGTTTTTTCGTTTCAGCACCACAATAAACAAGACTTCGCTGTAAAGTTCAGCTCAATAGTTCTCCAATGTCAGAGCGAGAATTGTCTGAACCCCGAATTTATTTAATGTAACAAACACAATCACACTTAATCATCCGTGTATCAACACACTGATGGATACACAAAGATAAACACAGTGAGAAATGCAGGCAGTATCAGGATGCACAGGTAAACGGACAAGGGAAACAGACAAAGATAAAACGGTCTGTGCCTCGAACAGACAGGAACGTGTCGCTGATCGATATTAGTGAGACGAGGTGGGGAAGAGCTGATGTGAGTTGGTGCTGTGGCTTAGTTGGTTAAAGCATTTGTCTTGTAAACACGTAATCCTGGGTTCAACTCCCAGCAGTGTTTTGTGTAACTTATTATTTTTACCTAATTTGTGGAATTCAGCGACAAAGTCACACTTTGGAATTGGTATTTGTTGAGGTTTGAGGAGGAAACCGATATCAGAATGACTGTTCAAAAACACCATTTCATCGCACAGACAGACCTCTCACAGAATGTGTCTGTAACACTTTAATTTAAGGACACGTTCTTGTTTCTGGGCTCATCAGGGTCAGGGGATAATTCACGATTTATGTCATCGAGGAGCGAATGGTTGTCTCCTCGACCTCCGGATAGCAGTGATAAAGTTCGAGGATACACAGAAGCGGACAGGGTGGTCGGGGTCTGGAACTCACTGTCTGAAAGGATGGTCGAGGCAGAAAACCTCAACTCATTCAAAAAGTGCATGGATGTGCATTTGAAGTGCGGTAACCGACAGGGCTACGGACCAAGCCCTGGAAAGTGGGAGTAAGCTGGATAGCTCTTTTTCGGCCGTCACAGACACGATGGGCCGAATGGCTTCATTCTGTGCTGTAGCTTTCTATGATTCTATGATTCCGTGTGTGGGAAGGGATTCACTCAGTCATCACACGTACTGAGACACCAGGGAGTTCAAAAGTGACTACAAGTGTTCATTCTGACAGTTGGGGTTTGTTTCTCCTGATGTTAATATCCCCTATAACTGGGCTGGAGTTTAATATTCTGGATATCTGTTAAATAAATCAGCTTTGTTTTAATCACCTTGTTGTAGATTTTGGTCTTTCCCACCTGAGTGTTTAGCATCACCTGACTGGAGCTCAGAAAGGACAATCTGGGGGGAGGATCGTCCGGTGGGAACAGAACTTCAGCCTGGACACAGTCCTTCAGGGCCACACTGAGAGGGGCAAACGGCATTTTGGTCTTTCTCGTCTCTCTTCACTGACAGCAAAGTCGCCGTGAGGCATCCAGTCTAAAAATGACTGTGGTAATTATTCTATGTAGATTTAACCTGTTTCTGTGACTGTCCTGAGTCTATCATTTAAGGCAGGCGTTGCCTCATTTAAAATAAACCTGTTCAAAATAAATGGGTTATGAATTGTGATCTCCGTGAAGCCAATGTTCCATTCCTTTGTATGATTCATGTGCCTGCTCTCCGACAACAGGGTAAATGGTGGAATATCAGCCCTGCTCAGCCGGCAATGATCACGGTACATTTTCTTGCAGACAAAACACACATTGAAACCCTGGAACTTTGAGGTGATGAATCCTCAGGGAAAATAAAATTAGGGCTTGAACCATCAAACTTTCGCACCAACCGATAGCACCACCGAGACAGGTGAAGAATTCACCCACTGAACCAGTATCTCATTGAGCTGAACTTTTTGATTGCAGTGACCAATAGAACAGTTGTCTACTGTCAGTTTACTTTTCCAAAATGAATGGTTGAAACTTGCAGGAGTGAAAATCCAACGAGCCGGTCTTCACTCTTAAACCAGCAACTGTGAAGTTAAGAGAAACGTGCCGGAGAAATACTCGATTTCAGCGCGGTGACACTGGGCCAGAGTAAAGCTCAGTTAATATGATCGCCGAGTGGTGAGAGGGTGGATTTGGAATTCCTGAGCGACCGCACTGCGCATTTTCCAGATCTGCTTGGAGCACCAATCCCTTCAATTCATCACTTACAGGGACAATTCGATTCTCGGTTTCTTTTCCCTGAGGCTTCGTGAAATTTTAAAAATTGAAAGCGACCAATATCAGAGCTAACCTCGTCACCGACATGCTCACAGATACAGAGCGGCCTCACTCTGCTTCAGTGAGATGAAAGCCCAGAGCGGTTTCAAGGTCGAAAGTAATTGCAAAGAAAGCTCGATCAATGAAAGTGCAGCTCATTGAGGTGCCTTTAAAGTCCTGATTGTTTGAACTGAATTTCTTCCGAAAGCGCTTGAGATTCAGGTGGAGTGATTTGGGGACTTCCTTTCCCTCTTTGCAAAAGTTTGAACCGCAGATCAAGATCAATAGTCCCGGGCTAAATGAGGGATTCGCCGGGATATGAACCTCGCATCGAGAATTATACCCCGACCTCAATGAGCCCAGAAACAAGAACGTGTCGTCACATTTACGTGTCACGGTCACATTCTAAACTGGTTTGTCCTGTGCTGTACATTACTGTCTAAATATTATAGATAAGCAGAGCACTTGAGCTGTCACAGCTGTGACTTTGACTTTTCTCCCTCTCCTCTCGATCTCCCCGGCAACTGCCACTAACCACAATCTTCTCTCACACTTCATCATCAGGAAGTTCCGAGCCTCGGTTTTCAAATGAAATAACTCCCATCTCTTCAATCACCGACAGCCCAGAGAGAGTTTCATAATTTCAGCTCCCACTTTGCCCAAATCCTCCGTAAAGTACCATGAAAATAATTGTCCTTAAGTCACTAATAATATAATTAAGAACTTTTATTGTCTGGGGTTTTGTTTCAGATTCCACGGCTTTTAAAGGTCACTGCGGATGTTTAACGAATCGCCTCTTGTTTGGCGGTTTCTGTGTGGGAAAGATCAGGAAGTGATAATTGAGAGACCGAGGATGAAGCTGTTTGATGGGAGCACTGGGGACACAGACCGTGCGCGGCTCCAGTGGAGCAATCGGTCAGCGCGCGTTATTTCTACAATAATTATACACTCGAGAAATGCTGGGGTTGTGAGTTTCAGCGCCATCGAAAGTAGTTGAACCTTCGAAACATTTTGACTGGAGTTCAAGGTACAACCGGTTCCATAACACATCGACTTCTTCCTGTCCCCATGTGGGCACTGAGGCTCCTCTGTCCTCCCGTCTTGCAATAGCAGGCGAGAGTTTATTTGTTTATAGGAGGGAGAGGGGGCGATTGGCGAGAGCTGAAATGGTAAAGCGGCCGGCACGACATCTTTAAATCTGAAGAACCAAACACACAATTCTTCTTTCCGTGAAGCAGGGATTCATCGGTTTGAAGTGTCGTGTAGGGAAAATTCGGGAGGCAAATCTGCTGCCTGGTGTCACGGTGTAACGGGTGAAATTATTCAGCTTTCAATTGTTGATCGGCTGAAATGTCGAGAGGCCTTTCCCAGCTCCCGTGTGGAACAAGTTCAGCTTTTGAGCCATTGGGTAAAGTGTTTTTTTTAATTGCTGCTAACGAATGACAAAACATTTTGTACAAACAAGAAGAATTGTAAACTCACGAGTTCGCTGTCCATGTTTCTTGCATCATGTTCAACAGAAACAAGGATTCTCCTCAACACGTTGCTGAAAATTGTAAACAGGAATTCTCCCCTTCTTCTCCATCGACAGGGATAATTCAGAGTCCCACCATGAATCTGTATGATGGAAACCAATCCAACAGCGAGCCTGGATAGCTCAGTCGGTAGAGCATCAGACTTTTAAAACAAGTCGTGATCTGAGGGTCCAGGGTTCAAGTCCCTGTTCAGGCTAAAAGTTTTAAAACAGCTGGCAAGTTCTGCTTTTCCAGTGGACCAACATCAGCAAAAGGAGCAAGAGTTGGCCATTCAGTCCCTCGAGCCTGCTCCGCCATTTGACAGCGTCATCGCTGATCTTCGGCCTCAACTCCACTTTCCCGACCTATCCCCATATCCCTTGAGTTCCTTTGTGTCCAAAATTCTATCTCCCTCAGTTTTGAATCTATTCAACGGCATCCACAGCCCTCTGGGGTGGAGAATTCCAATGGTTCACAACCCTCTCAGTGAAGAAATTATTCCTCATCTCTGTACCAAATGGCCGGCCCCTTATCTTGAGATTATAACCATTAGTTCTGGACTCTCCAGCCAGGGGAAACAGCATCCCAGCATCTACCCTGTCAGGCCCTCTAACAATTTTACATGTTTCAATGAGACCACCTCATTATTGTAAACTCCAGAGAATAAAGGCCCATTCTGCTCAATCTCTCCTCACAGGACAACCCTCTTATCCCAGGAATCAATCTAGTGAACCTTTGTTGCACCCACTCTAAGGCAAGTGTATCGTTCCGCAGGTAAGGAGATCAAAACTGTACACAGTACTCCAGATGCGGTCTCACCAAAGCCCTATATAATTACAGCAAGACTTCCTTATCCTTGTACTCCAACCACCTCGCAATAAAGGCCAACACACCATTTGTTTTCCTAATTGCTTGCTGCATCTGCATGTTAACTTTCTGTGATCCATGTGCAAGGACACACAAATCCCTCTGAACACCAACATTTCATACTCTCTCACCTTTTAAAAGATATTCTGCTTTTCTATTCTTCCTACCAAAGTTAATAACCTCACATTTCCCCACTTTATACTTCATTTGCCAACTTCTAGCCCACTCACTTAACCTGTCTGTATCACTTTGCATCCTCTTTGCATCCTCCTCACAGCTTACTTTCCCACCCAGTTTTGTATCGTCAGCAAACTTGGATACATTACACTCGGTTCCTCATCTAAGTCATTAATATAGTTGTAAATAGTTGAGGCCCAAGCACTGATCTTCACGGCACCCCACTAGTTACAACCTGCCAACCCCAAAATGAACTGTTTATTCCGACTTTCTGTTTTCTCTACGTCATCAAATCCCCAATCCATGTTAATATATTACCCAGAATCCCATGAACCCTAATCTTGTTCAACAAACTTTTGTGTGGCACCTTATCGAATGCCTTTGGAAAATCCAAATATTCTACATCCACTGGTTCTCCCTTATCTACCCTGCTATCAACACCCTCAAAACCTCAAATAGATTTGTCAAACACGATTTCCCTTTCATAAAACCATGTTGCATGTGCCTAATCATATTATGATTTTCTAAGTGCCCTGTTACCACGTCCCTAGTAATAGATTCTCGCAATTTCCCTACTACTATTGTCAGGCTAAAGGTTCTGTAGTTCCCTGTTTTCTCTCTCCCTCCTTTCTTGAATAACGGGGTTACATTTGGTACCTTGTAATCCATGGGGACCTTTCTAGAATCATGGGAACTCTGGAAGATAAAACCAATGCATCCACTTTCTCTGCAGCCACCTCTTTTTAAACCCGAGGATGTCGGCCATCAGGTCCAATGAATTTGTCAGCTTTTAGTCCCATTAATTCCTCCAGTACTTTTTCTTTACTAATCTTAATTGCTTTAGGTTCCTGTACATTTCCAGCACCCTGTACATTTGTAGCATCACTTCACTGCTTTAATGCACCATCCCCCGAGACATAAAAGCCAATATTCCGTTTGCCTTCTGGATTACCTGCTGCACCTGTATGTTGAATTTTGTCTTTCTTGCACGAGGAAACCCAGATCCCTCCGTGCTGCAGCATTTTGTAGTATTTCTCCATTCAAATAAAAAAGCAAAATATTTTTTTCCTCCCAAAGTGAATGACTTCACATTTTCCCACATTATATTCCATCTGCCAATTTTTTGCCCATTCGCTTAACCTGTCAATATCCCTTCGCAGACACGTTCCTCATTGCAACTTGCTTTTCCACCTATCTTTGTACCATCAGCAAATCTGGCCACAAGACACTCTGTTCCTCCATCCAAGTCATTGATATATATTGTAAATAATTGAGGCCACAGTACTGATCCCTGCAACACCCCACGAGTTAGATGAAATGCCTATAAATTTCCGCTCCTCCTATTGGTCCGGAACTCTCCTTAATAGCCAGGCGGGATTAATGGTGAGACTGGCGGTCCCGAGGTGCATTTGGAAAATAAACATTAATTGAACCCTTCAGTTGCAACATTTAATAAAACGAAATTAATAAAAGTCACTGAAAATTTTTTTTCTGGAGTTCACCAAATTCGGGGTGGAGGGGGGGCTTCAATGCTGTGTGTTTGTGCCGGTTTTAATGGCTCGAAGCGCTGGGATTTCAGTTTATTTTATTATCCTTGGTCCAAACGCGCTCTCCCTGCTTCCAATGTCTTTGTTTTTCGGTCTGATATTAAGATCATCAATGGCGGCTGCATCACCCAGCATGCAGCGCGGTTCAGATTATGCCCTATCTGAATCAATGGAGCCCAGCACGCAGGCGCAGTAGTGCCTCATTATCGGTCAGTGTGTCCTGAGCATGCGCGGCCAGTCGAGGCTGCGGGAGGAGCGCGTTCGGTGCAGGTCAGAGGATCGGAGCAAGAGGCTCAATAAACCCCGGGGCCCGGGTCCGGGCTCAGGCCCAGGCTCAGGCTTTACAAACCCCGAGTGCGGCCCCAGACCCGAATATAAAACAGTGAACATTATCCCCCCCTCACTACCCGCCGGGAAATGAAGGGGAAATGGGGATCGGTCAGGGAGCGTCTGTAAATGAAGGGGAAATGGTGATCGGTCAGGGAGCGTCTGTAAATGAAGGAGAAATGGTGATCGGTCAGGGAGCGTCTGTAAATGAAGGACAAATGGTGATCAGTCAGGGAGCGTCTGTAAATGAAGGAGAAATGGTGATCAGTCAGGGAGCGTCTGTAAATGAAAGAGAAATGGTGATCGGTCAGGGAGCGTCTGTAAATGAAGGAGAAATGGTGATCGGTCAGGGAGCATTTGTAAATGAAGGGGAAATGGTTATCGGTCAGGGAGCGTCTGTAAATGAAGGGGAAATGGGGATCGGTCAGGGAGCGTCTGTAAATGAAGGAGAAATGGTGATCGGTCAGGGAGCGTCTGTAAATGAAAGAGAAATGGTGATCGGTCAGGGAGCGTCTGTAAATGAAGGAGAAATGGTGATCGGTCAGGGAGCATTTGTAAATGAAGGGGAAATGGGGATCGGTCAGGGAGCGTCTGTAAATGAAGGGGAAATGGGGATCGGTCAGGGAGCGTCTGTAAATGAAGGAGAAATGGTGATCGGTCAGGGAGCGTCTGTAAATGAAGGGAAAATGGTGATCAGTCAGGGAGCGTCTGTAAATGAAGGAGAAATGGTGATCAGTCAGGGAGCGTCTGTAAATGAAAGAGAAATGGTGATCGGTCAGGGAGCGTCTGTAAATGAAGGAGAAATGGTGATCGGTCAGGGAGCATTTGTAAATGAAGGGGAAATGGTTATCGGTCAGGGAGCGTCTGTAAATGAAGGAGAAATGGTGATCAGTCAGGGAGCGTCTGTAAATGAAGGAGAAATGGTGATCAGTCAGGGAGCGTCTGTAAATGAAGGAGAAATGGTGATCACTCAGGGAGCGTCTGTAAATGAAGGAGAAATGGTGATCGGTCAGGGAGCGTCTGTAAATGAAGGAGAAATGGTGATCCGTCAGGGAGCGTCTGTAAATGAAGGAGAAATAGTGGTCAGTCAGGGAGTGTCTGTAAATGAAGGAGAAATGGTGATCGGTCAGGGAGCGTCTGTAAATGAAGGAGAAATAGTGGTCGGTCAGGGCGTGTCTGTAAATGAAGGAGAAATAGTGATCAGTCAGGGAGCATCTGTAAATGAAGGAGAAATGGTGATCTGTCAGGGAGCGTCTGCAATTGAAGGAGAAATGGTGATCGGTCAGGGAGCGTCTGTAAATGAAGGAGAAATAGTGGTCGGTCAGGGAGCATCTGTAAATGAAGGAGAAATAGTGATCAGTCAGGGAGCATCTGTAATTGAAGGAGAAATGGAGATCGGTCAGGGAGCGTCTGTAATTGAAGGAGAAATGGAGATCGGTCAGGGAGTGTCTGTAATTGAAGAACTGGCAATCGGTCAGGGAGCATCTGGAAATGACGGAGAAATGTGATTGGTCAGGGAGCATCTGTAAATGAAGCAGAAATGGTGATTGGTCAGGGAACGTCTTTAAATGAAGGAGAAACGGTAATCGGTCAGGGAATGTCTGTAAATTAAGGAGAAATGATGATCGGTCAGTGATCGTCTGTAAATGAAGGAGAAATGGTGATCTCTATATCTTTATTCATCCGAGCTCGAGCTTTGGATGCTGTTCCTTTCCTTCTCGTTGGAATCTGTCTATTCTGTACCCAAAGCAACTCCTCCTTGAAGGCCTCCCACTGTTCAATTACTGTTCTGCCTGCCAATTTTTGATTCCAATCCACACAGAAAAGATCCCTTTTTAACTCACTGGAATTAGCCCTCCTCCAGTTAAGAATTTTCACATTTGACTGTTCCTTGTCCTTTTCCATAACTATTCTAAACCTAATGAGATTATGATCACTGCTGCCCCACTGAAACATGCTCCACCTGCCCCACTTCATTCTCCACACCGAGCCCACTGCTGTACTCACACTCTCTCACACTCACTCTCTCACACTCACTCCCTCACATTCACTCTTTCATACTCACTCACATTCACACACATTCACTCTCACATTCACTATCTCACACTCTCTCACATTCACTCTCTCACTCACTCACATTCACTCACATTCACTCTCACATTCACTCTCTCACACTCACTCTCTCACACTCACTCTCACACTCTCTCTCACATTCACACTCTCTCACTCTCACTCTCACATTCACTCACATTCACTCTCTCACACTCTCTCTCTCACACTCACATTCACTCTCTCACCCTTTCACTCTCTCACCCTTTCACTCATGGTTTCGGGCCACTGAAAGATGATGCGATGGGTTTGGATTTCAGCAGAGGGAGGAGGGAGAGTGTGTGGGACGGGGATTTACAGCTTTGAGGCACAAGAGAGGAAAGAAGGTTTTGTAGAAACTAGAATTGTCTGTTCTGAATTTCTACCCTGTACTTACAGTGATGACTTTTATAAACTCCTTTATAGGGTATTAGAAGGGGAGGATTTACAGAGGGAAACTCAAACCAAAGATCACGCCAAGATCTGACAGAGTCACTCGATTCATCAGGACCTGAATATCATCGGCCTTTGAATGTGGAAGGAGAAATGTTTGTCTGTTCTATCTGTGGGAGAAGATTTCAAACATCAGTGTGAGTGGGAAAGCACCGAGACACACACACCCGAGTGAGAGTGTTCCAGTGCACTGACTGTGGAAAGAGCTTTAACCAGTTACACAGCCTGAGAAAACATCACTCCATTCACAGCGGGGAGAAACCGTACACGTGTTCTGTGTGTGGACGAGGCTTCAACTGATCGTCCAACCTGGAGAGACACAAGGACACCCGGACCACGGAGAAACCGTGGAAATGTGGGGACTGTGGGAAGGGATTCAATTACCCTTCAGAGCTGGAAACTCATCCACGCAATCACACTGGGGAGAGGCCGTTCTCCTGCTCCGTGTGTGGGAAGGGATTCACTCGATCATCCACCCTGCTGAAACACCAGCGAGTTCACACTGGGAGAGGCCGTTCTCCTGCTCCGTGTGTAAGAAGAGATTTACTCGATCGTGCCACCTGCTGAAACACCAGCGAGTTCACTCCGATGAGAGACCTTTTAAATGCTCTGACTGTGGGAAAGCTTTAAAAGCAGAAACGAACTGCTGAGACATCAACGCAGTGACACCGGGGAGAGGCCGTTCACCTGCTCCGTGTGCGGGAAGAGATTCACACTGTCATCACAACTTTTGTCACACCAGCGAGTTCACACTGGGGAGAGGCCGTTCACCTGCTCCGTGTGCGGGAAGAGATTCACACTGTCATCACAACTTTTGTCACACCAGCGAGTTCACACTGGGGAGAGGCCATTCACCTGCTCCGTGTGTAAGAAGAGATTCACTCATTCATCCTCCCTGCTGAAACATCAACTTGTTCACACTGATGAGAGACCTTTTAAATGTTCTGACTGTGAGAGGAGCTTTAAAAGCAAAATTAATCTGCTGCAACACCAAGGAACTCACACTGGGGAGAGACCATTCTCCTGCTCTGTGTGTAAGAAGAGATTCACTCGGTCATCCCACCTGCTGATACACAGCGAGTTCACACTGGGGAGAGGCCGTTCTCCTGCTCCGTGTGAGGGAAGGGATTCACTATTTCATCCAAACTGCTGACACACCAACTTGTTCACACTGGGGAGAGACCTTTTTAATGTTCTGACTGCACGAAGAGCTCTAAATGCAGATACAAATTGTGAAGACATCGACACACTCACGCCAGGGAGAGGCCGTTCACCTGCTCCCTGTGTAAGAAGAGATTTACTCGGTCATCACACCTGCTGAGACACCAGCGAGTTCACTCTGATAAGAGACCTCTGAAATGTTCTGACTGTGAGACGGGCTTTAAAACAAATGATCTGAAACACCAACACACTGACACTGGGGAGAGACTGTTCACCTGCTCCGTGTGTGGGAAGGGATTCACGAATTCATCCCACCTTCTGAGACATCAACTTGTTCACACTATTGAGTGACCTTTTAATGCAGTAACTTTGAGAAGAGCTTTAAAAGCAGAAATGAACTGCTGACACATCAACTCACGCACTTTGTGGTGTTAAAGTAAAATTTAAGCTGTTGGGTTAAAGATAAAAATGACCTTTTTGGCGACTAGTGTGTGTGTGGCTGCGGTCACTGCCCCGAGACCACACTGAAATGTGCCTTGTGCGAACCAGACTACCCATAATTAAAGCTTAAACATAACAAATGATGATTAACAAATTAATGTACTGCTAAACAAAATGGACTCTGCTAAACAAGATGGACCCTGTGAAAAGACATTAAAAAATGCTGACTGAGCACAACGAACTGATAAAAACCACAGAACCAGACTGAACAGACAAAGACCAGACTGTCTTAAGTTGATAACAGTTGTTTTAATGTGATTGGAGGTCAATTGTTGCTGTGGGGGCCGAATTGGCTAATGTGTCACTAAGCAAGGCTAATAATGTAATAGCTGCTAAATGTCTGTACTTGTAATGTATAAAAGAAGCTCAACGACCATTTTAAAGTTGAGAAGGTGACTGCGTACACTGCGGAGTGTCAAGCTCTTCTCCCAAAGCTTTGTCCAATAAACTGCATGTTGAATCTTTAAGTCTGACTCCGAGTGGTGATTTTCCCACAACAGTGGAGAGACTGTTCACCTGCTCCGTGTGTGGGAAGGGATTCACTCAGTCATCACACGTGCTGAGACACCAGCGAGTTCACATATGACTGCAGGGGTTGGATTCTGCAGTTAATCACATCCAGGACTGAACTACGGTGTTTAGAGTCAGGAAGAACAACGTGTAAGGATTAACCCATTAACAGATAGAATTTAGTATAATTATAATCAATAGTAGAAGTAGAACAAAATGTACTGTGAATCTATGTATCTGTAAATGTAAACTGTACTGTGTATTAATATAGAATGAACCATGTAACGTGTGTTCAATAAGAAAGCGCTGGTGGGCCGAGAAGGATGAATGATGGTTATTTCAGTCAAGTTTGCAGTTAAAACTAAAAGGATGCTGACAACAGTAAAGTGGGAATGAACAGACCTAAGGGAGGAATGTGCTGTAATAGCATAATGTCTAAAAGACATGTAGATAAAGGGACTGAAGGTTCATTAAATCAAGGAGTCACTCAGGCTCAGGCCTCTCTATCTCAAGCCTCCACAAGCCAGTCAGTAGAAGTCTGTTTATACAAACGGTTCTGTGAAGGCTGGCAATGTAAACTCTAAATAAGGTTCTGTTAAGTCTGTAACAACAAGGCACGGATGGGACCAGGAGTTATGCTTGGAATGTAACTTCTGAAGGTTGAGAGACATGAATAATGGTCAGGCTGAGAGATGTGGATGTGAGAGTGAACTGCTCATAAACTGAAAAAGGGAATAAGAAGAGACCTCAAAAGCTGAGGAAGGCGCACAAGATTCTGGCAAGGAAGAAGAGAACTTTTCAGTCAACAGATCACAGCAAGAGAGAGAGAGAGAGACCGCACCGTAGTCACTTGGAGGGATAGTTACATAATATAAATTGATTATTTCTCCAGTAAAATGCAGTGAGTGGGGGATAGTTACATAATATAAATTGATTATTTTTCCAGTAAAATGCAGTGAGCGGAGTGCACACCCACCACGGGTGGCCTCATAAAATGAGGACAATCAGTTCTTCTTTCCTTGGTTAGCGGTTTGTGGAATCTGGGGGTTTTGGTCAGTGATCGAGCGCATGTTTCGCATGTGTTGAGGTCCTGGGTTCAACTCCCAGCATCTCCCTAAATAATTTTTGACCAGAATTACCCACGGAAAGTTGAATGACGCTTTTTGAGCTCAGCGAGTTTCAACTTCTGAGGCTCCACCAGCATTAAATTGTCCGGAGCGGGACTTCATCTCACGGTCCCCTCAACAGCTCAACTCAAAGCAGCCGCCGACTGAGGGGAATGTGTGACGGTGCAATATCGAGCGAGCAGTCCCAGCTCTTGTTCCTGTTTGACGCTCTGTCATTCTTCCATCTCACTTTATGATTCAGAGGTTGGATTTCAGCCTTGTCACTGACCATTAGCGATTGGGTTTTTTTATTTCCACAGACTTTTTTTTTGGAAAGTTCAAAGTAAAGAGGAGCAGAAACCCCGTGAACTGAAGCAGAGGTTGAACATTGTGAACACGCGGGACCGCTGGGCATCTCGATGTCCTGGAGAGACGGAGCAGAAAGCTCACGGCTTCACTTCTAAAGTGTCTGCTTGTTTATTTCTCAGGTACCTTTTGACCAGTGGGGATGTAGCTCAGTGGAAGAGCGCATGCTTTGCATGTATGAGGTCCCGGGTTTAATCCCCGGCATCTCCAAACAAGTTACATTTCCAATTTTGGATTCAACTGTGAGAATATCATCTGAGACTCGCCTCACATTTACACACAAGGAGAGACAAGAGTTTCTTCACCTCGCGAAAAACCAAACGCTCCGCACAGAATATAATTCAATGGGAGAGCGCCCACGGTGTTTCAATGGCTCCCATCTCATGGTTGAACAGCTTGCCCAGTGATCGATTATTTCCAGTTTCACAGATTGGGGGGAAGCAGCGGACCGGCGTTCCGACCACAAAGAGGGAAGAATCGTCTGGATGTTGGGAGCTTCTTCTTTTCCCAGAGAGGTGTGAGCATCTGGAATGCATTCCCGGCTGGTGCGGTGGGTGCTGACTCTCTCTGGTGCGGTGGGTGCTGACCCTCTCTGGTGCGGTGGGTGCTGACCCTCTCTGGTGCGGTGGGTGCTGACTCTCTCTGGTGTGGTGGGTGCTGACTCTCTCTGGTGCAGTGAGAGAGAGAAACTGACCTGTAATGTCCCGTTTTCACACAGTAACAAATTGGAAAATATTCCATTCCAATTGCTATTCCAAGATGGAGTGACAGAAGATGCAGTCTCATCTCTCACTGATATTATTTCAGAGACAGACACATTATTAATCCCACTCTCAGGGACAGTGTCACACATTTAACCCTCTCTTGCATGTTGTCCCCTCTGCAATCTTGCAGCTCAGGGCCGTTCTGTATTACTCTCAGTGACCGAGAGTTTCACTCCGATTGAAATAAACTGGGACTGTTGCTGCCTGATATTAATCCTACACGGTCCCAGCAAATACACCGACTCCCACTTTCCTCCCCCGTTTCTCCAGGATTGGTTTGAGGAATCCTCCCTCCAGTTTCGGAGTCAAACGTTACTTTATCAGTCAGGGAGCCAAGAATGAACAGAACCCATTGGCTCATTCCACAGCCGCTCACTTTATCTCTGAAAGACTCTTTACCATCAAAAGAGCCCGAGAGAAACAGCAGGGATGGAAACCTCGAGTTTAATAGTTGGAGATTGTAAAGTCAGTCTGGATTCCAGCGTTAGGCACTGGTGGAATCCCATCTGTTTCCCATTCTGGTGCCTGTTCCTGCACTGCCTGTGGAGCCCATTCCCTCTGACCTTTCCCCCAGACCCACTTCCTTTGCTCAGACAGGCGGGAATGGAGAGATCACGGCCCCCGGGGGAAGGGAGCAAAGAGCAGCCTCGTTACAGCAGCTCATCGCTCCGGGACCGTGTCCGCAGATGGGCTCAGAGATCGGCATTGAGTCCGGGGGAAGGGCAGGGGGAGTCCGGGGGCTGTTTGTAAGAGGCGGAGTGGATCAGGAACTGGTCCCGGAACATGGAGTGAGAGGGGGGAAGGGAGAGGTCATTCTCGGGCTGTGTGTGGACAGGGTGTGTCCAGGGGAAGGGAGAGAGAATGGGAAGAACCTGCTATTAAAACCATTGCTGCTTTCACTCCCCAAACCAGGAGTGAATGGTCCTGGTTTAGTTCCAGTCTCACCCTGTTTATTGTTATTGGACAGTGAAGAGTGGAAACAGAGCCGGACAGTAAGGAAGTTGGGAGTTATACAAAGAGCATCTATTGCAGGCACCAGGTGAGAAGTGTGAAGGACACAATTTAAACAGCGGCTGTTTAGTTTCGGTTGAACGGTTAGTCCCATGGGAGAGGGGATGAGAAACCTGACCTGGACAAAGGTCCCTGCCCCATCGGGTAGTCCCATTCATGGATCAGTGCAGGGGTTGGGTTGTGTCTGGATGTCACTAAATTGTTGTAAAACAGCCCAACACACCTGGTGTGCAGAAGCTGAGTGCTGCAGTGGAGTCAGACACTGACACTGTTTGTATCACTGGTTTTCATTTGTGGATATTCAAAATGATTATTAACAGATATTAAACTGATAACTACCTCACATGTTCTTGAGTAACGAGAGATAATTTTCTTTCTACAGGCGAATCCTTGAATGATCCAGAATGAATGTGATGTTTCCTCCACCCGAGGCACAAGGAGGAGTGCAGCCAGCTCCTTCTCACACACAGGAGGTACATTATCACCCACCGAGCACAGAGACACAGACAGGTCATCAGTTCCACAGTCTCAGACAGTAGAAGTAGTCAGTCCCACACTGATCCCAAGTTCCAGAGACACAATTTCAATCCAACATTCAAACAGAGCGGGTGAGGCAGACACTGTTCCATTTGCCCCGAACTCTGTCCCGCTGACAGGTCGATACAAAAATCCCAGTCCAAAATCACACTCTCAGATTGAAAGGCACTGTGTCAATCTCACAATAGGGCAACATAGCTACGAATTAAATACCAGAGAGAAATCACACATGGTATCCGATTGAAAGGGACAGAATGAATCCCAATAATGTACCTGAGATTCCAATTGAATACTATCCCAGAACTCTCTCACACATGACTTTAATACATGAAATATCCATTCGAAAAGTGAACCATTTGCTACAAATTGCAAACAAATCCAAACTTCACGTACAGTATCGATTGAGAAATACTGAAAGATAGTAAACCTGAGAAACAAATTAGATACCTGTTCAGAATGCACTCGTAGAATGAAATTTAAAGATAGAGTATCAATTCTATTAGTGCAGACTGAGGTACACATTATATACCAGTCCAAAAATCTCATACAATATTAGACTGAAAGATACAGTATCAATTCCATTTCTACAGACTGATCTACACATTACAAACCAATTCAAAAATGTCACCTTATCAGTTTGAAAGATTCATTATCATCCACAATCGTACTCACAGAGATGCAGATTTAATAGTGGTCCAAAAAGCACACAAATTATCTGATTAAAACCTCCAACATTAAATCCTAAAGTTCGTCCATATTTACAAATTAAATAAGGAGTAAAACTCTTCAAACATTAAGATATTAAAGCTGAAGTATTGAACGCAATAATGTAATCTGAGAGAATAATTATGTACAGATACAGAATGAAACTCACATTCAGATACAGTACCAGAGACACACAGACACAGAATGAATCCAACACTCACAGATACAGAAGGAATCCCAAACTCACATACAGTACTAGAGACTGACAGACACAGAGTTAATCCCACACTCTCATCAAGTACCAGGGACTGATAGGTACAGTATGAATCCCACACTAACATGCAGTATGAGTAACTGCATATTTAGGATGAATTCAACTCCCACATACAGTACTGGGGACTGTATATAAAGAATGAGTCCCACACTCACATGGAGAAACAGAGACTGACAGATACCGAAAGAATCCCACACTAACACACAGTATGAGAGACTGCCTATAAAGAATGAATCACAAACTCTCACACACACTGCTGACAAGACAGAGAATGAATCCCAAACTCACACACAGTATCAGTGAGTGACAGATACAGAATGAATCCCACACTAACATACAGTACCAGAGACTGACAGACACAAAATGAATCCCACACTCACACACAGTACCAGAGACTGAGAGATACAGAATGAATCCCACTAAACTATCAGGGAATAAGCACAGACCAGGGATCAGGGCCTTTACCCAGTAAACTATCAGAGAATCAGCACAGACCAGGGATCAGGGCCTTTACCCAGTAAACTATCAGAGAGTCAGCACAGACCAGGGATCAGGGCCTTTACCCAGTAAACTATCAGAGAATCAGCACAGACCGGGCGGGGATCAGGGCCTTTACCCAGTAAACTATCAGAGAATCAGCACAGACCAGGGATCAGGGCCTTTCACCTGTCAGAGAGAACATTGTATCACAGATCGCTTGTGATAAACCTACACATTCTGATTTACAGCCGTGCATAACAGATGTTTGTAGCTGCGATGGCCGAGTGGTTAAGGCGTTGGACTCGAAATCCCCTGGGGATTTCCTGCGTACGTTCGAATCCTCCTCGCAGCGCGACTTCTTAAAGTTATGTTTACTGCTCAAATAACGATGAACTGGAGTTGACGAACCGTATTCCCTCTCTCAGAGACTCTCCAGCGCGGCTTATGCTTTTAATTCGGAGCCCAATGGTCTCTTGCAAAATTGCGAGACACGTGAAGGAATCTCTCCCAAGCTCCATCTTAAATTCTGCCCGTTCGCAGAACTTGACATTGATCCTATTTCTTCCTATACTTTGATCCCACCTTGTCTCTGTCTCTTGACTCGCTGTGTTTTTCCCTCATGGACTTCTCAGGCTTCGTTGAACGGCCACGGATGATCGAACCTGGAACACCGGCAGTGAAGGGTAAAGATGGAAAGACTGAGACGGGGGGAGTGGCGAGAGGGTGGATTTGGAATTCCTGAGTGACCGCACTGTGAATTTTCCAGATCTGCTTGGAGCACCAATCCCTTCAATTCATCACTTACAGGGACAATTCGATACCCGGTTTCTTTTCCCTGAGCTTGGCGAGATCTTAAAAATTGAAAGCGACCAATATCAGAGCGAACCTCATCACCGACATGATCACAGATACAGAGCGGCCACACTCTGCTTCAGTGAGGGGAAAACCCAGAGCGGTTTCAAGGTTGAATGTAATTGGAAGCAAAGCTCGTTCAATGAAAGTGCAGGTCATTGAGGTGCCTTTAAAGTCCTGATTGTTTGAACTGAATTTCTTTCAAAAGCGCTTGAGATTCAGGTGGAGTGATTTGGGGACTCCTTTTCCCTCTTCGCAAAACTTTGAACCGCAGATCAAGATCCAAAGTCCAGGGCTAAATTAGGGTTTCTCCAGGGTATGAAACATCGAATCAAGAATTATACCCCGACCTCAACGAGCCCAGAAACAAGAACGTGTCACGGACACATTCTCTGAGAGGGCTGTCTGTATGATGAAAAGGCATTTTTGAAAAGACCTCCTGATCAGTTCCGTGTTGGATCCTGAACAAAACACAGCACTGTGTGCTTCTCAAATTCACTAAACACCACGAATTACACAAAGGCACCGCTGGGAGTTGAACCCAGGATCTCCTGTTTACTAGACAGGTGCTTTAACCAACTAAGCCACGGTACCAATTCATGGTAGTGTTTCCCACCTCCTCTCATTAATATCTATCAGCTACACGTCACATTCTGTTGTGGGCTCAGACTGTTTGATCTTTGTCTATTTCACTTGCCCGTTTCCCTGTGAATCCCGATACTGACTGCGTTTCAGGCTGTGTTTATCTTTCTGTGTCCATCAGTGCTTTGATACACGAATGAATATTTGTGCTTGTGTTTGTTTGTTACTTTAAATAAATTAGGGATGGACAATTCTCGCTCTGACACTGAAGAACTAATTGAGCAAATTTCACAGTGAAGTGTTGTTTATTGTGGTGCTTAAACTAAAAAAAATCGTAAAAGGTGCAAAGAGAGAAAACGAGAAAAACTTGTGAATGAAATTAAGGACAACTTTCAAGGTTTTTACACGTATATTAAGAGAAAGAAGGGTGACTAAGAGTAATGTGGGCCCCTTAAAGACAGATGGAGGTGATATTGTAATTGAAAATCAGGAAATGGCAGACTTGCTAAATCCTCACAGAAAAGCATGAGGATAATAAACCAGAGACACGAGGAAAACTGAAAATAAATCAAGGGGATTCAGTGTCAGTAAAATAATGGTATTGGAGAAAACAATTAGACGAAAGATAGACAAATCTCCAGGACCTGATGTTTACCATCCCAGGGGACTAAGGGGAATAGGTGAGGAAATTGTACATGCTTTAGTCATGATCGTTCAAAACTCTCTTGATTCAGGAATTGTTCCATGGATTGAAAAATTTCAAATGTCATTCCATTATATATGAAGGGTAGGAGAGATAAAGCAGGAAATTATAGACCGATTCGTCTGACGTCTGTTGTGGGGAAGTTACCAGAATCTGTTATTAGGGAAAGAATGACTGAGCACTTGGATAAACATGAATTGATTAGAGTCAGCATGGATTTGTAAAGTGTAAGTCAAGTCTAACGAAACTAGTTGAACTTTTTGAAGATGTAACTAACGTGGTGAATAATGGAGTGTCCATGGGGGTTATGTGTATATTGACTTCCAGAGGCATTCGTTAAGGTTTAACATCAGAGACTGTTAACAGAAATGAGAACATGTGGAATTCAAAGCAACCCATTGACATGGGGAGGGAGTTGGTTTGGAGGTAGGAGACAGAGAGTAGGGTTAATGGGTATGTACTCCAATTGACAGGATTTGATTAGTGGTGTCCCCCAGGGATCTGTATAAATGAGGCAGATAAAGGAATAGAGAGCCGGATATCCAGGTTTGTCGACGACACCAAGTTAGGGTGCACAGTGAGTAGTGTAGATGGGAGCATAAAGTTAGAAAGGGAAATTGATAGATTCAGTGAGTTGGTAAAACTGTGTCAGATGGAACTTACATAGAATTACATCGAATGTACATCACAGAAACAGGCAATTCGGCCCAACCAGACTATACCGGTGTTTATGCTGCAGACGAGCCTCCTCCAACCCCTCTTCATCTAACCCTATGAGCAAACCCGAATATTCCTTTCTCCTCCATGTGTTTATCTCACTTCACCGTAAATGCATCCATGATATTCGCCTTAACTACTCCGTGTGGGAGAGAGCTGCACATTCTAACGACTCTCTGGATAAATATGTTTCTCTTGAATGCCAGATTGGATTTATTGATGACTATTATATTCATGGCCCGAAGTTCTGACGTCCCCACTCCCAAAAGTACAAACACCGTATCTACATCTGACCGATCAAACCCTTGCATAATCTTAAAGTCCTGTATCAGGTCACCCTCAGCCTTCTCTTTTCTATACAAAAGAGCCCCAGACTGTTCAAAGTTTCAATCTGGGGAAATGTGAGGCCATCCACTTTGGCCCGAAGCAAGATAAATCAGAGTATTTTCAAAATGGTGAGAAGCCAGGAACTGTGGGTGAGCAGAGATACTTCGGGAAATCACGAAGAGTTGGCAGACAGGTGCAAAAAATAATTAAAATGGCTAATGGAATGTCGGCCTTTATCTCAAGGGAACTGGAATTCAAAAGGGTGGAAGTTATGTTAGAATTCTATAAACTCTGCTAAGGCCACATTTAGAGCACGGCATTCAGTCCTGGGCACCAGACCTCAGGAAGGATATATTGGCCTTGCAGGAGGTGCAGCGCAGAAAGACCAGAATGATACCGGGGCTAAAATGTTTAAATTATGAGGGCAAGTTGCGTGGACAAGGTTTGTATTTCCTCGTGTATCGAGGATTAAGTGGTGATGTAATTCAGGTGTTGAAGGTGATTCAATGATCCAATGGTGGGTGTGTGAGTTGGTGCTGAATCGGTCCCCTTCAGTGAAGAGAGGGTCAGCGGGCGCCTGACAGACACGGCTCGGAACGGGACTCGCTTCTCTCCGGCGGCAGCGGCTGGTTTAGAGAGATCTCTCTGTCTGCTGCTGTTACTCCGCCTCCCGCACTCTGGGAGAACCGCGGAGCTCGGTCCTCATTTTTCTCTTATGGATCCGGCTCCATCCGTTTACTGTTGACGGGAGTGCGTCTGAAACCAAGTCAGTCAGAAGCGGGTGCAAATCACAACATAGGCACAGGCCCAAGGACTGGGGACTGGTTTGATATTGGGTCCTTTTTAAGGGATAGGCTGTAGAATGTTTGTATAATAATAATGATCAGAATTAACTTTGATACAATGAAGTTTTTCTCAGTTATTTCCCATTTCCACCCTCAACAGTTTTATACAGTAACAGGTAACAATGTTTGAGGGATGTGATGTCCAGTGTTGGTGGAATCAGTGTAATTTAACTTGATACATTGAAGAATCTCTTGTCCATCCCAGGCTCTTACCTTAGGTTTAGACCCTCACCTAGTTTAAAATCGGTCACTCACTGATATAAATAAACCAGTAACAATCCCGAAACCTCAGCGGGGATATTTGTTCCGATACTTAGTGACGGTCCCAATTTCCACTGAAATTCTCAATCAGCAAATCCCAGAGGCTGTTTCGGGTTTGACAAACTGTGAAACAGATTGTTTTAAAAGCCGGAAAGAGGGAAAAACTGGTGGTTGATATGAAGTGTTATACATTATCTCTTTCTGTTTCAGATTTACAATTTCTCCTTGTGTGTTACTGACAGGAGAGGCTATAACGGAGCCCAGTGACTGGGTAACGAGCTGCACTGAGTCATTGGCCTGTGTTACAGACCGGCTCGTTGGACCTGCTCATTTCGTGAACTCGCTGGTGTCTCAGCACGTGTGATGACTGAGTGAATCCCTTCCCACACACGGAGCAGGTGAACAGTCTCTCAACCAATGGGCATGCGTTGATGTGTCAGCAGTTCATTTCTGCTTTTAAGCTCTTCTCACAGTCACTGCATGAAAAGGTCACTCAATAGTGTGAACAAGTTAATGTTTCAGAAGGTGGGATGATCGAGTGAATCTCTTCCCACACACGGAGCAGGTGAAAAGTCTCTCCCCAGTGTGAGTGCGTCAATGTCTCAGCAGTTCGTTTCTGATTTTAAATCTCTTCCCACAGTCAGAATATTTGAAGGTCACTCAGTGTGAACTCGCTGGTGTTTCAGCAGGGTGGATGACCAAGTGAATCCCTTCCCACACACTGAGCAGGTGAACGGCCCCTCCCCAGTGTGGGTGCGTTGGTGTGTCAGCAGATTAAATTTGCTTTTATACCTCTTCTCACAGTCAGAACATTTAAAAGGTCTCTCATCAGTGTGAAGTCGCTGGTGTGTCAGCAGGGCCGATGAATGAGCGAATCCTTTCCCACACACGGAGCAGGTGAACGGCCTCTCCCCAGTGTGAACTCGCTGGTGTGTCAGCAGGGTCGATGAATGAGCGAATCCCTTCCCACACACGGAGCAGGTGAACGGCCTCTCCCCAGTGTGAACTCGCTGGTGTGACCGAAAGTGTGATGACTGAGTGAATCCCTTCCCACACACGGAGCAGGTGAACGGCCTCTCCCCAGTGTGAGTGCGTTGGTGTTTCAGCAGTTCAATTTTGCTTTTAAAGCTCTTCTCACAGTCAGAACATTTAAAAGGTCTCTCATCAGTGTGAACTCGCTGGTGTGTCAGCAGGTTGGATGACTGAGTGAATCCCTTCCCACACATGGAGCAGGAGAACGGCCTCTCCCCATTGTGAACTCGCTGGTGTGTCAGCAAGGTGGATGAATGACCGAATCCCTTCCCACACACGGAGCAGGTGAACGGCCTCTCCCCAGTGTGAACTCGCTGGTGTGACAGAAAGTGTGATGACCGAGTGAATCCCTTCCCACACACGGAGCAGGTGAACGGCCTCTCCCCAGTGTGAGTGCGTTGGTGTTTCAGCAGTTCAATTTTGCTTTTAAAGCTCTTCTCACAGTCAGAACATTTAAAAGGTCTCTCATCAGTGTGAACTCGCTGGTGTGTCAGCAGGTTGGATGACTGAGTGAATCCCTTCCCACACACGGAGCAGGTGAACGGCCTCTCCCCAGTATGAGTGCGTTGGTGTTCCAGCAGATTCCTTTTGCATTTAAACCTCTTCTCACAGTCAGAACATTTAAAAGGTCTCTCATCAGTGTGAACTCGCTGGTGTGTCAGGAGGCCGGATGACTGAGTGAATCCCTTCCCACACATGGAGCAGGTGAACGGCCTCTCCCCAGTGTGACGGCGTCGATGAGTATCCAGCTCTGAAGGGTAATTGAATCCCTTCCCACAGTCCCCACATTTCCACGGTTTCTCCATGGTCTGGGTGTCCTTGTGTCTCTCCAGGTTGGACGATCAGTTGAAGCCTCGTCCACACACAGAACACGTGTACGGTTTCTCCCCACTGTGAACGGTGCGGTGTTTTTTCTGGCTGTGTAACTGGTGAAAGCTCTTTCCACAGACAGTGCACTGGAACACTCTCACTTGGGTGTGTGTGTCTCGGTGCTTTTCCACTCACACTGATGTTTGAAATCTTCTCCCACAGATAGAACAGACAAACATTTCTCCTTCCACATTCAAAGGCCGATGATATTCAGGTCCTGATGAATCGAGAGACTCTGTCAGATCTTGACGTGATCTTTGGTTTGAGTTTCCCTCTGTAAATCCTCCCCTGTAAAAGGAGTTTATAAAAGTTATGACTGGAAGTACAGGATAGAAATTCAGATCAGATAACTCTACTTTCTATGGAACATTATTTCCTCTCTCATTCCTCAAAGCTGAAAATCCCCTGTCCCACACACTCTCCCTCCTCCCTGTGCTGAAATCCAAACCCATCGCATCATCTTTCAGTGGCCCGAAACCATGAGTGAAAGGGTGAGAGAGGGAGTGTGAGAGTGAGTGTGAGAGAGTGTGACAGAGTGTGAGAGAGTGAATGTGAGTACAGCAGTGGGCTCGGTGTGGAGAATGAAGTGGGGCAGGTGGAGCATGTTTCAGTGGGGCAGCAGTGATCATAATCTCATTCCGTTTAGAACAGTTATGGAAAAGGACAGGGGACAGTCAAATGTGAAAATTCTTAACTGGAGGAGGGCGAATTTCATGAGTTAAAAAGGGATCTTGTCCGTGTGGATTGGAATCAAAAATTGGCAGGCAGAACAGTAATTGAACAGTGGGAGGCCTTCAAGGAGGAGTTGGTTTGGGTGAAGAGTAGACAGATTCCCACGAGGAGGGAAGGAACGGCAACCAAAGCTCGAGCTCCCTGGATGACTGAAGATATAGAGATCACCATTTCTCCTTCATTTACAGACGCTCCCTGACCGAACACCATTTCTAATTCATTTACAGACGCTCCCTGACCGATCACCATTTCTCCTTCATTTACAGACGCTCCCTGACCGATCACCATTTCTCCTTCATTTACAGACGCTCCCTGATTCGATGAGTCACGAGGTTTGACGCTGACACTGCGCATGCTCGGAGGCCGCGGGCCGTGTGTTGAGTTTCGGGTCTGATCTAAACCGGAGCCCCCGGAGTGTAGAGAGAGAGAGGAGAATGTTCACTGTTTGATATTCGGGCCCGGGGCCGCACTCGGGGTTTGTGAAGCCCCCGCCCCCTCCCCCGGGGTTTATTAACCCGCTCCCCCCGCCCATCTCTCACCTGTTGCCGACACGATCTCGGCCTCACTCCCCGCCCGCCGCGCATGCTCAGCTCACACTGCCCGGGTGATTGACGGGAGCTCCGGACCAATAGGAAGAGCGGAGAGGGGCTGGAGGACCGAGCGGGCGGTTGGTCCTCCAACTAATGGGAGTGGGTGAGGGGCGGGACTTGCGGCACCGAGTGGGCGGGGCTGAGCCCGGATCTCCCTCATTGGCTGAAACTCTGCATCAATTTTAAACCTGATTGATGTCAAACTCGAGGGAAAAACTGGACTTTAATAAAGGACAAAGAGGAGGGAATATTGGAGGGAATAACACAGTGTAGGGATAAAATGGATTAATTCAGGACAGACAGCAGGGATTATTGGAGGGAATAACACAGTGTAGGGATAAAATGGATTAATTCAGGACAGACAGCAGGGATTATTGGAGGGAATAACACAGTGTAGGGATAAAATGGATTAATTCAGGACAGACAGCAGGGAATATTGGAGGGAATAACACAGTGTAGGGATAAAATGGATAAATTCAGGACAGACAGCAGGGATTATTGGAGGAAATAACACAGTGTAGGGATAAAATGGATTAATTCAGGACAGACAGCAGGGAATATTGGAGGGAATAACACAGTGTAGGGATAAAATGGATTAATTCAGGACAGACAGCAGGGAATATTGGAGGGAATAACACAGTGTAGGGATAAAATGGATTAATTCAGGACAGACAGCAGGGATTATTGGAGGAAATAACACAGTGTAGGGATAAAATGGATTAATTCAGGACAGACAGCAGGGAATATTGGAGGGAATAACACAGTGTAGGGATAAAATGGATTAATTCAGGACAGACAGCAGGGAATATTGGAGGGAATAACACAGTGTAGGGATAAAATGGATTAATTCAGGACAGACAGCAGGGAATATTGGAGGGAATAACACAGTGTAGGGATAAAATGGATTAATTCAGGACAGACAGCAGGGATTATTGGAGGAAATAACACAGTGTAGGGATAAAATGGATTAATTCAGGGCAGACAGCAGGGAATATTGGAGGGAATAACACAGTGTAGGGATAAAATTGATTAATTCAGGACAGACAGCAGGGATTATTGGAGGGAATAACACAGTGTAGGGATAAAATGGATTAATTCAGGGCAGACAGCAGGGAATATTGGAGGGAATAACACAGTGTAGGGATAAAATGGATTAATTCAGGACAGACAGCAGGGATTATTGGAGGGAATAACACAGTGTAGGGATAAAATGGATTAATTCAGGGCAGACAGCAGGGAATATTGGAGGGAATAACACAGTGTAGGGATAAAATGGATTAATTCAGGACAGACAGCAGGGAATATTGGAGGGAATAACACAGTGTAGGGATAAAATGGATTAATTCAGGACAGACAGCAGGGAATATTGGAGGAAATAACACAGTGTAGGGATAAAATGGATTAATTCAGGACAGACAGCAGGGATTATTGGAGGGAATAACACAGTGTAGGGATAAAATGGATTAATTCAGGACAGACAGCAGGGATTATTGGAGGAAATAACACAGTGTAGGGATAAAATGGATTAATTCAGGACAGACAGCAGGGATTATTGGAGGGAATAACACAGTGTAGGGATAAAATGGATTTATTCAGGACAGACAGCAGGGATTATTGGAGGGAATAACACAGTGTAGGGATAAAATGGATTAATTCAGGACAGACAGCAGGGAATATTGGAGGGAATAACACAGTGTAGGGATAAAATGGATTAATTCAGGACAGACAGCAGGGATTATTGGAGGGAATAACACAGTGTAGGGATAAAATGGATTAATTCAGGACAGACAGCAGGGATTATTGGAGGAAATAACACAGTGTAGGGATAAAATGGATTAATTCAGGACAGACAGCAGGGAATATTGGAGGAAATAACACAGTGTAGGGATAAAATGGATAATTCAGGACAGACAGCAGGGAATATTGGAGGAAATAACACAGTGTAGGGATAAAATGGATAATTCAGGACAGACAGCAGGGAATATTGGAGGAAATAACACAGTGTAGGGATAAAATGGATTAATTCAGGACAGACAGCAGGGAATATTGGAGGAAATAACACAGTGTAGGGATAAAATGGATTAATTCAGGACAGACAGCAGGGATTATTGGAGGAAATAACACAGTGTAGGGATAAAATGGATTAATTCAGGACAGACAGCAGGGAATATTGGAGGAAATAACACAGTGTAGGGATAAAATGGATAATTCAGGACAGACAGCAGGGAATATTGGAGGAAATAACACAGTGTAGGGATAAAATGGATTAATTCAGGACAGACAGCAGGGATTATTGGAGGAAATAACACAGTGTAGGGATAAAATGGATTAATTCAGGACAGACAGCAGGGATTATTGGAGGAAATAACACAGTGTAGGGATAAAATGCAATGGATGTTGTGAAGATGGATTGTTAAAAAGTGTTTGATAAGATGCCGGACAGGAGGCTTGTTGATCAGATTAAAGCTCACGGTATTACAGGGAGTGGGTCAGTGTGGATGGGAAGTTTGATAGAGGGCAGAGTATTGGTTAATGGATGTTTTTCAGACTGTGGGGATGTAAACAGTGGTGTCCCCCAGGGGCAGTGTTGGGGCCATTGCTCTTCTCAATATGGAGCAATGACCTGGGCTTGGGTACAAGGGCATCAGATCAACAGTTCCTGACAGCATCAAGATAGGGAGAATTAAGAACTGTGAAGAGGAATGTTAGCAACTTCAGTGTGACATCGGAACATTAGGAACAGGAGTAGGCCATTCAGCCCCTCGATCCTGTTCCACCATTCAGTGAGATTGGTGTCAGTGACTGTGGGATTGGTTTATATCAGACAGGAGGAGATTGGTGTCAGTGACTGTGGGATTGGTTTATATCAGAGTGGATGAGATTGGTGTCAGTGACTTGTTTCAGGAACTGGAATTAACCATTTAGCCCCTGAAGCCCACTCCGCCGTTCAATTGGATCAGGACTAATCTGTACCACAACTCCATTTGCTCTTCTTTGCTTCATATCCCTTTCAACCCTCACACAACACAAATCTATCGATCTCAATATTGAAAATTTTAATTACCCCCAGCATCCACAGCCTTTTGGGGAGTTGAGCTTGAGATTTCCACCACCCTTTGTGTGAAAAATTGCCATCTTATTTTGCTCGTAAATGACCGAGCTCGAATCTTAAGATTATCAAGAAGGTGGCAGATGGAGTATAATGTGGGGAAATGTGAAATTATTCACGTTGGTCGGAAGAATAGAAAAGCAGAATATTTTTTGAACAGGTGAGAGACCATGAAATTTTGGTGTTCAGAGGGATTTGTGTGTCCTTGTACACGGATCACAGAAAGTTAATATGCAGGTGCAGCAAACAATTAGGAAAGCAAATCGTATGTTGGCCTTTATTGCAAGTGGGTTGGAGAATAAGAGTAAGGGAGCCTTGCTGCAATTATATCGGGCTTTGGTGAGACCACACCTGGAGTACTGTGTACAGTTTTGGTCTCCTTACCTGAGGAAGGATATACTTGCCTTAGAGGGGGTGCAACAAAGGTTCACTAGATTGATTCCTGGGATGAGAGGGTTCTTGTATGAGGAGAGATTGAGCAGAATGGCCCTATATTCTCTGGAGTTTAGAAGAATGAGAGGTGATCTCATTGAAAAGTCTAAAATTCTTGGAGGGCTTGACAGGATAGATGCTGAGAGGCTGTTTCTCCTTGCTGGAGAGTCTAGAACTAAGGGGCATAGTCTCAGGATAAGGGATCAGCCATTTAGGACTGAGATGAAGAAAAAAATATTCATTCAGAGGATTGTGAATATTTGGAATTCTCCACCTCAGAGGGCTGTGGATGCTCCGTCATTGAGTATATTCAAGAATGAGATCGAGAGATTTTTGGACACCAAGGGAATCAAGGAATCAGGCAGGAAAGTGGAGTTAAGGTCGAAGATCAGCCATGTTCTGACTGAATGGCAGAGCAGCCTCGAGGGGCCGTATGGCCCACTCCTGCTCCTATTTCTTATGACTCTTGTTCTGGATTCCCCTCCAGAAGAAATCATTTCTCTGTATCTACCTTATTGAATCCCTTTATTATTTTAAACACCTCGATGAGGTCACATCTCAATGTTCTAAACTTATGGGAATAAAAACCAAGTTTATGCCACCTATCCTCATAATTTAACCCTTTTAACCCTGGCATCATTCTGGTGAATCTGCACTGTACCTTTTCTAAGGCCGATTTATCTCTCCCTCGGTTCGGTGCCCAGTTCTCCAGGTGGGGTCTGACCAAGGTTCATTACAACTGAAGCATCACTTCTGTATTCCAAACCCACTCAAGATAAAGGTCAACATTCAATTAGACTTGTTGATTATTGTCAAGATTTGTGAGGAATTTGCAAAGGATTCGAGGGGATCGTAGAGTTGGGATTTTTCTTTATTCTGTCCACTCAAGGAGTTTGATAACAGACTTACTCCTTTGAATTTAGTGCTGGATTATTGGGCCGTGATGTGTTTACTTGTTTGTATTTTGTTAAATACATTTGCTGAGTGTATTTAAATTTAAGACGAGATTCCCAGGCCTGATGCTCTATTCACACATCGAAGGTGAGAGAGATGCTGTGGGACACACGATAAGTCCAGGAGCTGAAAGTGATTCACAGACTGGGTTTTGTGTTTAGTGATCCCGGGTACATTACTGATACCTTCCCTGGATCCCAAGGCTGGGAGAGGCACTCGGGAAGGACCGGGAAGCTGGGACTTGGCCATGAGAGTAATTGAAGGTATGAGAACTGAAATAATCTCCAGTGAGAAAGGAGAAAAGGCAAAATAATCGGTAATGTGGACATCAATTAGTCTCTTATCTTGAATTCATCAAGTAATTGACCCATTCTGTTTGAAACAAAGTTGATTTATTTGACATCGATCCAGAATATTGAATTTCAGCCCAGTTATAGCGGTTATTAACATCAGCAGAAACAAATCCCAACTTCCAGAATGAGGTTCTGCTGCTGAAACCCTCATCCGTGCCTTTGTTTACCTCCAGACTCGACTATTCCAATGCTCTCCAGGCCCGGCCTTCCACTTTACACCCTCCGTAAACTTAAACCCACAATCTCCAGATCAATCATCAGTCCCATTATTCATTGTGTCACTGGCCCAGGCTGTGGAGAACACGGAGCAGCTCCCACTCCCACAGCACTGTGGTATGAGCAGGTACCGAGTCAGCCTCAGTCATGAGCACTGGAATCCACGAGTCCGGGTGTGTCAAAGGTGCACGGTGAACAATCACCAAAGTGAAACATTTTTGCCGCTTCCCTTCGATACCTCAGCTGGTCGAGCGACAAGACTGTCGTGGAAAATAAGACAAAGTCATCCTTCCGTCATTTGTTCAATTCCTGCTCGAAGGAGAACGCGTGATTTTGCAATAAGCAGCAATTAGTTCAAGGTCGCTCTCTTAACTTTACAGGCACCTCACAGATTAACATGTTGCCATGAAGGCACAGGACGCCTCTTTTCCTTTCTCAAACCTGAAAACTTTCTGTGTCTGCCCAAACAAGGCTGCTCTGCCTCTGCTCACCAGCAGGGAGCGCTTTTGAGCAGCAATACTTCAAAACACTCAGCTCTCGCTTTCAGGCAAAAGAAGTCTTCGATCAGCACCGGACTCCACGAGTCTGAACGTGTCAACGGGCGCACGGTGAACAATCACCAAAGACAGCACTGTTTATCACTTCCCTTCGATAGCTCAGCTGGTAGAGCGGAGGACTGTAGTGAATAAAACAAAATAAAATCATCCTTAGGTCGCTGGTTCAATTCCGGCTCGAAGGAGTGAGTGTGATTTTGGAATAAGCAGCAATTACCTCAAGGTCACTCTCTGAACTTCACAGGCAGCTCACAGATTAACATGTTGAGTTGAGTTGTTTGGTATCATGGGGGATTTTGTAGTGAGAGGTTAATCACTGTGACACGAACAACTTGCTGAGAGCAGAGCACAGTCAGCCAGAGGAGAAAGAGACGAGAGGAACCATCAACAGGGAAGGAGGGAGAAGGAGAACACCATCACCATCAACATCAGCCGTGAGGGGTGTGCTGCTGCGGGTTCGGCCGTCAACACAGAGGGAGGAAGAGGAGGTCGGCGCCGTGAGGTGTGGACGGCTGGAGGTAGGGGGAGGAAGAAGACCATACAAGGACAGGGGGTTTCCCCCCAAGTGTCTGGCCCGGGACGGCTGGAGCTGCCTGGGTGAAGTTACTTTTCTTTTGTTTCCATCCTTGGAGGACTGAGCCGAGGCAGCTTCGGCTGTCTAGGGGAAGACATCTCCTCCCCACTGCCCACCAGAAGGAAGAAGGTGCAGCCCCGCCCCTCTTCGACCCACTTCAGCGGCAGCCCACCCCTGCGGACTCCCTCCTTTCTTTGGGCGCCATCCCTCCCTCACTTGCTCTCCTGCTCTTGCGAGCTATACCTTTTAAGACATAAACATCGGACAAAGGAGCCCCTCTCCCAAATTAATATTGGCAGACGTGGGAGAGGCGGTTATCCCGACGTCCATTAAGGCCGTCTCCATCCATCGGCCTGAGACTATGGCGTCACCATCTTCGCCGGTGCCGGGACCCAGCAGGACGTATGCGGGAGTTGCCGCGGCGGCCGCTCCTGCTGTTTCTGCCGCTCCTGCTGGGCCGGCGCCGTTTCGCCTCTTGACGAGGAAGAATGGGGTCAAGGCCTACGCCCACCCCAACATGACCATTGAGGCCTGCGTGAAGGCCATGGCCGAGGTTGTCGGCCCCTCGGCCATCGTTGCGGCCTCCAAGGTCTACGGGAAGGCTGTTGTCTTTTTGAGGTCCGAGCGGGCGGTGTCCCTGGCCCTGAGCAAGGGGCTCACGGTGGGCGGGACTTTCCTGCCGGTGGACCCGCTGGAGGCCACCGTGCAGCGGGTTGTCATCTCCAACGTCCCGCCCTTCCTTCCGGATGAGCTCCTCCTCCCCCACCTGCGTCAACTGGGGGAGGTGAGGTCGGGGATAACGCCGCTGACGCTCGGCCTCAAGGATAACAGCCTCCGGCATGTTTACTCCTTCCGTCGCCAAGCCTTTATTACACTGGCACGGGAGGAGGTGACGGAGGGGGGCTTTAACGCCCTCCATGAGGGGACAGCCTACCGTGTCTTCTGGACGGCGGAGGGTGGGCGGTGCCATGCCTGTAAGGAGGTGGGGCACCTAAAGAAGAACTGCCCCGCCTCCCAGGCCGCCAAACAAGCTACGGCGGCCAAGGCTGGCGCCGCCACCGCTCCTCCCCCTAACCCCGCCCCCGCGTCGGGAGAGTCAACTGCGCGGGCGGAGGTTGCCGACGAGGCCTCCGCCGGGGGGGAAGGAGGGCACCCTCGGCCGCGAAAAGCGCTGAAGAAGACGAGGCACCAGGAGGCTGGTCCACGGGACGTTAACGGGTCTAGCCAGCCCAAGGCCGTGGTCGTGACCGCGGCTGATCAACATCTCGCGGTCGCGACAGAGCCCGGGCTGGCGGGTAGTCAGGAGGGAGCGGAGGTGGGGGCCCCAGCAGACATGGGGCTCCCCCTCCCTCCGTGACCCTCCGGCAAGAAGAAAAGGCACCACTCCCTGGAAGCGGGGGGGAAACCTGCTAAGGGACGGCCCCCCGTGGATGGGGAGTTGGCGCCACTCGCGGATCCTGCGGCCCCACCCGCTACATCTAAACAGCGGCGGGGGTCTTCTGCCTCTCGGGGGGAGGAGATCGTGCCCGTGCCGCCCGGGGGGGATGGAGAGACCCTGCTGATAGGGGGGGTCGCGGATCCGCCCATAGACATACGTACCCCGTTCACTGGGTCGGGCGTCCTGGGTGCCGGGGCGGGCGAGGCCGAAGAGGCCGGATTCGTCTGCCCTCGGCTCGACCTCTCCCAGGACCTGCTCGACCTGGTGGCGGGGTTTAATAAAAATATCTCACGGGCCGGGTCGGTCGGTGGCGACGTGGGTGGGGGGACCCCCTCCTCCCAGTATCTGGGCACGGAGCCGGGGGAGGTGGGAGAACTGGAGTACACGTTCTCCCCGGTTTCCCCGGTTTGCCCCTATATCCGGGTGCCTGTTTTTCACCGCCCGGAGGATGGGGAGGGTCCCCGCCCGGCGCCGCCCTCTGACCCGGAGCCCCCGGTAGAGCCCGGGGGGGACTCCTCTGCCGACGATCCGGGGGGTGGGATCGTGACAGGGGCGGGGCCGGCCGGCGCGGCCGTCTCGTTCTCCGCACCCTGTGCGGGGAGTGGGTCGGCCGCGAGCGACGATGGCCCGGAGGAGGACGGGGACTCGGTGGTGGGCACTGGGGAGGATTTGGAGTTCGCCACCAGTGAGGTGGTGGACGCCCTCGTGCCCGACACCGAGTCTCCCCTCATCCCCGTTGAGGAGCTCCGGGATTTTGTGTCCGTTTGGAGCCATCGTCGCGATGGCGTCCGGCTGGCCCTCGACCGTTGGTCGGAGCCGGCGCAGTTAATCCGCTCGGTCCTGGCCGCCGTCGCGTCCGTGGCCGCGGAGGAGGACGGCGGCGGGGTCGGGCTGCGTCGGCTCAGATCCCTCCTCACCGGGCTCTTGAGGGAGTGGCGGTCGACTAGCGGCCCCGCTCCCTCCGCGCATTAGGTTTAAGTAGGTTGCGCTGTGCTCTTGCCATGGAGATAACCATAGCCAGCCTCAACATCAACGGCGGCAGAGACGCCCGCCGTAGATTTGACAAGTTCTCGGTCCTGCGGGACGGGAAGTATGCAGTGTGCTTTCTGCAGGAAACCCACACCGTTCCGGGAGACGAGGCCACGTGGATCCTGGAATGGGGAGGGGGGGTCTACTTGAGTCACCTCGCCAGCGTTTCGAGCGGGGTGGCCATCTTGTTGGCCCCGACTTTTCAGCCGGAGATCTTGGGGGTCAAGGAGCCGGTGCCGGGCCGCTTGCTCCACGTAGCCCTTCGCCACGGGGACGTGCCGCTTCACCTGGTGAACGTGTACGCCCCCTGGTCCGGAGCCGAGCAAGTGAGCTTCTTTGAAGAAGTGTCCACTTACCTAAACTCCGTCGACGCCGGCGAGTGCATTATCCTCGGGGGGGATTTTAACCGTACCCTCGAGGCGAGGGACCGCTCCGGTCCCGCGCGTGCCCGAACGGCGACGGAGAAGTTGAGGGACCTGGTCGGGTCCTTCGACTTGGTGGACGTCTGGCGGAATCTCCATCCCGACTCCGGCCAGTTCACCTTTGTGAGGGCTGCAGGAGGGAGCACCAGAATCGACCGCCTGTACGTTTCGCGGGCGTACACCTCCTGCGTCCCGTCGGCCTCCATCCGGCCGGTGTCGTGCTCGGACCACCACCTGGTGTGGATGGAGCTCGCTCTGCTCCGCGCCCGGTCTGGGTCCGCGTACTGGCACTTTAACAACCGGCTGCTGGAGGACGCGCGGTTCCGGGACTCGTTCCGTCTGTTCTGGAGCGACTGGAGAGGGAAGCGGGGAGGCTTCTCCTCCTTGAGGCTATGGTGGGACGTGGGCAAGGCTCACGTCCGCCTCTTCTGTCAAGAGTACGCGAGGGGGTCGACTAAGAGGCGGGAGTCCGAGGTCAGGCGGTTGGAGCAGGAGGTGCTTGGCCTGGAGTCCCGTCTCGGTCAGGCCGCCGAGGATCCGGCCCTGCGGCAGGTGTACGAGGAGAGGAAGGACGCTCTGAGGGACCTGCAACTGGTCGGGTCCCGAGGAGCGTACGTGAGGTCGCGGCTCCAGCTCCTGCGGGACCTGGACCGCGGCTCTCCCTTCTTCTACTCGCTGGAAAAGCGGCGGGGGGCTCGTAAGCAGCTCCTTACGCTGCTGGCCGATGACGGGTCCCTCGTCTCGGACCCGGAGGGAGTCAGGGCCCGGGCTCGATCCTACTACGAGGCTCTGTTCTCTCCGGATCCGCCCAGCGAGGAGGCGCGCAGAGTTTTGTGGGAGGACCTGCCGAAGGTCGGCCCGGAGGACGCCGAGCGTCTGGACGCTCCGCTCAGTTTGGCGGAGCTGACCGGCGCCCTCCACCAGCTCTCCAGGGGCAAATCCCCGGGGCTGGACGGGCTGACCGTGGAGTTCCTCAGGGCCTTCTGGGACGTCCTGGGGGGCGACGACGCGCGGGTCCTGGGGGAATGTCTGGCGACCGGGGAGATGCCCCTTTCGTGGCGCAGGGCGGTCGTGGTCCTGCTGCCTAAGAAGAGGGATCTCCGCAACCTTAAAAACTGGCGCCCGGTCTCCCTCCTCAGCACGGATTATAAGGTCTTTGCCAAGGCGATGTCTGCTCGCCTCGGCGCCGTGCTGGACCACATGATCCACCCCGACCACTCCTACACGGTCCCGGGCCGAAAGATCCAGGATAACATCCACCTGGTCCGGGACCTGATCCACCATTCCCAGAGGGCTGGTCTGTCGGTCGCCTTCCTTTCCTGAGATCAGGAGAAGGCGTTCGACAGGGTGGATCACGAGTATCTATTCGGGACTCTGCGCGCTTTCGGGTTCGGGTCGCATTTCGTCGCCCGGATCCGACTTCTGTACGCCGCCGCGGAGTGTCTGATTAAGGTTAACGGATCCTTGACGGCGCCCCTTCGCTTCGGGAGAGGAGTGCGTCAGGGGTGCCCCATGTCCGGCCAATTATACGCCGTCTGCGTGGAGCCTTTCCTGCGCCTCTTGCGAAAGAGGTTGTCGGGACTGGCTCTGCACGAGCCGGGCGTGGATGTCGTCCTTTCGGCTTACGCCGACGACGTGCTCCTCGTGGTCACCGATCCCCTTGACTTGCGGAGGATGCGCGAGTGCCAAGAGGTCTACTCTGCCGCGTCCTCCGCAAGGATCAACTGGGAGAAATGTTCCGGACTCCTGGTGGGTCAGTGGCGGGTGGACTCCATGCCGGAGGAGCTCAGGCCTTTCGCCTGGAGTACCACGCACCTCCGGTACCTGGGAGTCTACCTCGGCCCTGCCGAGGAAGCCTGGCCGGCGAACTGGGAAGAGCTGGAGGCCAAAGTCGCCGCTCGCCTGGCGCGCTGGACAGGACTGCTCCGAGTGTTATCCTACAGGGGTCGTGTGCTGGTCATAAACCAGCTGGTGGCCGCCATGTTGTGGTACCGGTTGGTCACTTTGACCCCCCCCCCCCCTGAGTTTGTCGCCAAGATTCAGAAGAAGTTTGTCGACTTCTTCTGGGCCAAAGGGATACACTGGGTCGCTGCCGCGGTCCTGAGTCTCCCGCTTAGGGAGGGCGGTCAGGGGCTGGTGTGCGTCCGCACCCAGGTGGCAACTTTCCGCCTTCGGTCGCTGCAGCGATACCTGTACGCGGAGCGTCCTCTTAGATGGCGTGCGCTGGCGACGTACTTTTTCCGCCAGGTGCACGGCCTGAACTACGACACGCAGCTCCTGTTCGTCTCACTGCTGGGCGGCCGCACGTCTTTGCGGGAGCTGCCTGTCTTTTACCAGGATCTGCTCAGGGTCTGGAACATGGTCGCCTCCGGCCGGTGCTCTCGCCCGTCAGGGGTAGCGGCCGTCCTGCAGGAGCCGCTGCTCGGGAATCCGTTCCTCCGCGATGTCGGCTTCGGCCGCTCGTGGCTGACGGAGCGGAGGGCTGTGGCCGGTCGGGTAACCAGAGTCAGGGACGTCCTGGATGGCGGAGGGTCGGGTTGGTTGGAGCCGTGGGCGCTCGCCGCACGGATGTCCTCGTGGCGTGCCGAGGACGCGGCCGCCGCCATCCGGGCGTTGAAATCGGCGCTCGGCCCTGACTCCACTCGGGGTGTGGAGGAGGCTCAAGCGTGCGGAGCCATCCCGTCCGATCTGACCCCCGTTCGGACGGAATTCCTCATCGGCGCCGGGCCCCGAAACCTCCCTCGGAGGGCTGCGCCTCACAACTTGAGCCATCTCTCGGAAATTCCCTCCGTGCCGTTTCACACCGCGCGGAGGGATTTCCTGTACGGGCTGCTCCTGCACACTCTCCACTTCCTCGCCCTCGTCTCTCGCCCGGACACGCCCTGGCGTACCATCCTGCCGAGACGGGGGTCCCCAGTGGGGGGCTCTCTACTCAGGGATCCTCCCGTGTTCCATCGGGGATCTGGGGTGGAGAGTGTTGCACGGAGCAGTGGCGTGCAACAGGCGTTTACGCCATTTTACGGACTCCCAGGCCGCCTGCAATTTCTGCGGCCTGGAGGAGTCCGTGTTTCATTTGTTCACGGGGTGTGGGAGACTGCAGCCCCTGTTTGATTATTTGGAGGGGCTGCTCCTCAGGTTCTGGCTGCACTTCAGTCCCACGCTCCTGATCTTTGGCCGCCCGGTGAGGAGGGGAGCGGGCAGGTCGGTGGACGTCCTCGTGGGCCTGCTCCTGGGCCTGTCCAAGGTGGCCATCCACAGGTCCAGGTTGCGTGCGGCCGGTGGGGGCGGTCGCTCGGACTGTCTGCCTCTCTTCCGCGGGATGCTCCATGCCCGGGTGGCCCTGGAGATGGAGCACACGGTGTCTGCCGGTGCGCTCGAGGCTTTCCGCGATCGGTGGGCACCGCAGGGGCTGGAGTGCATCCTGAACGGGGAAAATAAAATTTTAATTTGATACCTGGTTTCGTTTTATTTGGTTTTTAGTATTTAAGCACACCCTACACCCCCCTTCTTATAAAAGGGGGGCCGAAGAACACAAAAAAAAAAGAAAAAAAGAAGGAAAAAAAAAGAAGAAAAAAAGAAAAAAAAAGAGAAAAAAAAAATATACTAGTATCAGTAATGATGGCCATAAAACTACCGGATTGTCGTAAAAACCCATCTGGTTCACTAATGTCCTTCAGGGAAGGAAACCTGCCGTCCTTACCCAGTCTGGCCTATATGTGACTCCAGACCCACAGCAATGTGGTTGATTCTTAATGGCCCAGCAAGCCACTCAGTTGTAAAATCTCGCTACGAAAAGTAACTCCCTTCCTAACAGCACTGTGGGAGAACCGTCACCACACGGACTGCAGCGGTTCAAGAAGGCGGCTCACCACCACCTTCTCGAGGGCAATTAGGGATGGGCAATAAATGCTGGCCTCGCCAGCGACGCCCACATCCCGTGAACGAATAAAAAAATACCGGGTCTCATGACGCCAAAACCCCTGGGCGTCTTGATGTGCTCCCTCTTGCACCAGAGGTGGATATTCTCGGGGGACTCAGAGAGGTACGCGGTTAGGAGGGACTCCCTTGTTACCTCGCTGGTCCTTTCCCTTGTGCTTCCCCTCTGCAGAATTAAGAGCCGTCACAGGGAGGGTGGAGGCAGCCTGCTTAGCGGCCAAGTCCGCAGCCCGGATCCCTCTGATTTCCGGGGTCTCCTCCGTCTGATGGGCCCGAATCTTAATGACAGCCCCCAAGGTGGGACCATTCGCTGCCCGAATAAGCTCGGCGATCGCAGGGACCGTGCTTCATTGAGTGGCCTAAGGTAGTCAAACAGCCTCGTCGCTGCCAGAGGCGCGAGTAGTCATGGACGACAGAGTAAGCATCCTGGCTGTCAGTGTGTGTGATCGCCGTTGTCCCTTCCGCCAATTGGAGGGCTTTGGTGAGCGCGGTGATCTCTGCCAGTTGCCCCCCTCCTCCGTTCCCAAGGCCCCTTGAGCAAGAGTCTGTCCTGACGGACCCACCACGGCCCATCCGTTGACCCGTCGGCCCTCGTGGTAAAAGCTGGACCCGTCTACAGACATTTCTAAACAGGCCCGGACTATGGGTTCCGTAAGGAGAGGTCCCTGACTCTCGTAGCGTAAAATAGTCGTGAATCATGAGGAGTCCCTTCATCAATCAGGAAAGACGCCGGGTTCGTTCGAGGGTCAGTTATCACCTCGATCCGGATCCCCTTACCGAACAAACACGCCTCCCATCTCGCACGCCCCTGTATTGGAAGTTGTTTTTACGCTGCCTGTGAGGAGTTTAACGAGGCTGTGACGGGTGTGTCGGATAACTTTACCGGGACCTACCATGGGCTCTCTTGCTTCTACAGCCGGTGCCGCACAGTCGGTGGCGGCCAGATATGGGGGCTGTCCTGTCATAGAGGGTGGTATTGGGCAGGAATAGTACCCCACCGGCCGGATGTGATCGTCCCGGAATTGTCCCACCACCGCACTATACGCCCGATTGCCCACCCAATTCCACAAATGGGAGGGTTTTGCAGGGTCCGGGAGACCCAGGGCAGGTGCATTAGCCAAAGTGATTTTGACCATTTCAAAAGCTTCGACTGCCTCAGGTGTCCAATCCAGTCTCGCCTCTCCCGGGGGCCATCCCTTTAGGAGGTTGTTTAAGGGACTTGCCAATTCGGTGAAGTCAGTTCCGGAAGTGAGGCAGGAATTGAACAAACCCATTACACTCCGCAGGACGGAGACAGGCATTTGTAAAAGTGCTCGGACCCCCTCGGGGGTTAACGTCCTCCCTTCTGGGGAGATGATCTGACCCAGATAGATAACCCGTGGGAGCCCCACTTGGGCCTTAGTCGGATTCAGTTTAAAACCTCCAACGATTAGCGTCTCCAAGACACATGTTAGGGCGTCTAAATGATCTGAGGGTGAAGGGCTTCTGATGAGAAAGTCGTCTACATACTGGAGACAGGCGGAGGTTTGCATGCGGGCATCCACCATTGCCGGTTGGAGAGCCTTTTGCAGACTCGTGGAAAATAGTGGGGGAATTGTGGAATCCGTGGGGCAGCCGGGTCCAGGTATATTGAGTGGACCGCACAGTGAAGGCAAAACATTCCCGGGACCCAGCGTCCAGAGGACAGGTCCAGAACCCGTTTTGGATGTCCAGTGCCGTAAATATGGACAGGCCTGGGTGGAGGCCGTTTAAAATGGTAGCGGGGTTTGCTACTCGAGCGTGGAGTTTAACTGTGACTTTGTTCAGGGCCGTATAATCTATGGTCAGCCTCGAAGATGCATCTGGCTTTTGCACAGGCCATACGGGGGAGTTGGTCCGGAAACGGGTCTCAATCACTATCCCGGTTTCCAACAAATCTCCCACTATTGACTCAACGGCACGTTGGGCCTCCGGCCGAAGGGGATACTGCCGGTGAGCCTCGTGGTAGGGTCCGTGAACCCTGACAGGGTCTATCTGTGCCCTACCGCAATCTAGCTTGTGTGTAGCCCATGCGAGAGGGGAAACTGCGCAAACTTTCCCCCATATCCCTTCCTCCGCCCAAGCACGCTCAATCGGTCGGAGGACCTGTACCCCACACTGTTGGGTATAATCTGCTGAAAAGGGAAACCTCCCCCTCCCGGCCCCCCTATTTGCAGTGAGTGGTCACTCAAGGCAGGTTCGCCTCTATCTGGTGCAAGATGTCCATTCCCAAAATCAGACCCTGGTTATTGGGACCTTCCCAGAGCCTGGCCCGGGGGATAGCTGTAGGGGGATTGGAATGCTCTGGCGAAGGATCACGCTCTCCCCACTAACCCCGCTGATATGTATTTTTTTGTTCACGGTAGGAAAATCTGAGTCGGTTATCGACACCAAGGCTCCCGTGTATAAAAGAGCACAATACTGCCGGCCTCCTAACAGTACGTTTAGACACGGGCGGGTGGCCCCCGGTCCTCCGACGGAGGAGGCCGTGGTGTCCAATCCTTGATGAGGGGAAGATGGGAGGAGGAGAGCTCGCAGTCCCTCCAATTCACGGTCGGATAACCCCCCCTTTGTTGGTCTCTGCGATCCCTGAGTGGTTCCCCGGGGCCCCTGTCCTTCCCTCCCCCCCCCCCTTTCCGTAACACGTGGCTTGGCTATGCCCCGGGCGCCCACAATTGGTTCATGGTTTCCTTTTCACGGAGCAGTCTCGATATAAATGGCCTGTTTCCTGGCAATTAGAGCAGGCACGATCCTCTCGGGATACTGCTACCGGTTCTGTTTTAATTTTTGGGCTAGTGTGGTGCAGGATCCACGGCAGGACGGGTAGGGTGTGGCCCTGGCGGTGAGTGTGGGTGTCTGTGAGATAGAACCCGAAAAGCTGACTCGTCCATTCACGAAGCCCTGCCTCAGTGGCCTGTGGACTGGCCCCCATCCTAAGCGCTGTTTGGTATGGTTTATCCAGTCCCCGAATTAAGCTATCTATAAATCTTGGATCGTTGTGTTTGGCGGGGATGCCGTTGGTCTGTCCCCAATGTTCATACCGTTCAATTACCCGGTCAATATACGCACTGGGGTCTTCCCCAGGGTTTTGTCATAGGGCCGTGAGTTCTGTCCAGGTGGCAGTACCGTTACCCAATCCATCTTGAACCCAGGTCTTTAGAGCTTCAAATTGGGTGTCATACTCGACCATAGTGGCTGGGACCTGCAAATCCCAAGGGGGCAACGCCCCAAAGACAGCAGAGAGGCACTTAACCTCAATGATATCTTTTATGTCCTTTATGGACAGATTAAAATGTCGGGCGGCGCTTTGTATCTTTGCCCATACGTCGACATTGGGATTATGTCACTTCAGGTCGGGAATGAGAAGGATCAGGCTGGATCTCTCCTGTGGTGTTAAAGGCTGAGATTCCCCCCAATGTGCCCCTGCCTCCCATTTCCCCATTTGCTGCCCCTCCGGCTGGGTTTGGATTTACTTGGACAGGGGCCAGGGGTTTCGGCTCCCCATTTCCAGGTTGTACCGGTGCCGAAGGGCAGATACGGTTGTATTCGGGAGGCACTCAGGCTGCGGCGTTTTGTGCTGCAGAGCCTCCATTGCCTTAACCATTCCCCCCACATTCCTGTAAATCGTCTAACTCCTCCGTTGCTGGCACTTCCAGATCCAAAAAGGCTGCAAACTCGAACTTTAGCCTCTTGTACAGGTCTCAAAAAGTCCTGGAGAGAAGACGGTCTCCCCCATTTGTTCACGATTAAATATCCTGTCTGATCTGCCCAACTAGCGAGCAGAACGGTACCATAATTAATTTGTTTAGCAGCCTTGTGTCCCGCCCACCACTCTATTTGATCGACTACTGGACTCGTTTCCTTCCATCCGTTCCTGATCATTTCACTTTGATATTTTAAATTAGCCTCTTGGACTCGTTTTACAACAGAGACACTGGTGGGCAGAGCCGGGACGTCCGGAGGAAGGGGTTTCCCCTCGTTCCTCATGTCAATCATTACGTATATCCTTATGCTCTATCTTATACTTTAATTTATTTTACTCTAATCTTATACTTTAATCGGCACAAACGTATCACCTTATACTCTAATTTATACACACTCACTGGTCCCCGGATCACAATCCTGTGGTGGTTGTCGTTCCCTTCGCCTACTTGATCCTGGCCGTCACGTGGGACTCGGTCCTCTTAATTCAGGCTCAGGCTCGGTGTTTGAGATAAACCACCACCCTTGTCCGTGTCGATCACCACGTGACTCTCAAAATCCAACCTTATACTGTATCGGAATAGCGGCATAAACTTATACTCTAAGCAAACAAACACTTACACTATATCTTATAAACCTACAGGTCTAGTCAATTCCGTCAATCCGTGGTCTCCGTGAGGAATTTTACTACGTGGATAATTTTAATACTGCGGCAAGTGCCACTGCCAATCCTGTCTCCAATGATGAGCCGAGCCCCTACCATAGGCTACCGGCCTCACCCTCGAGGGCTTTATACAGGGGCAGCCCCCATCTGGAGTACAGGGCTATCCTGTTTCACTATACCACGTACCCTCCAATACAGGATCCGTTAGCCGACCTGCAGCGCAGTATCCCACTTCTGACATCAACTGTTAGACTCGAATTTTTGGAGCAAAACCAGACGGAGACGGAACTGCTGACAAAGTTAAAGTTTATTAGAAAGCTTTGTGCACAAAGGGAGAGGGGTCAGCTTCCTCAAGCTCGTGACTAACTCTCAAAGGAACATCACCACTACAAGCATGTTTATACCTTTCAATAAGCAACACCCACCTGCTGTGAAAGGTGAGGGTACATGTTTACGTAACTACAGTGGGTTTCATTGGGTGGTATAGTCTGCCACTCACTTGTCAGGGGCTACCTTGGATCGTCCCATGACTTTAAACATCTCACATTCCTGAGGAGGGCCCTTATCAGTAAACACATAAGTCCCAAACATTGAGACTGGGCGGGGGTCTTCACAAGTCCTGAGCAGCTCATCCCTCACTCCCTTTTGTGCTGGGGTGACCTTGGAGATATCCACCGCTTCTCCCTTAATCATCCCAAGTGAGTTAGTTAGGATAAACAATGTCCTTGAGTAAACATTCCTTAGTGTGTTCTGGAGATAATCGAGGGGGTGGCCATAAATCCAACAAACCTGCCTTTGTCAGCTCTTACAGTGTGGGTTACGAACTGCTCCCATAATGGTCAAGTATCCCATCATGCTTTGCTGCTACCTAAATGCGACATGTGCGATTTAACTATCGAATTTTTGTGAGGATAGGAGTGGCTAATCATTCTTTATTATATATATATCAGGTTAGGTGAGGGGAGGCTGGAGGTTTTGGATCTGTGTTCACAAGCGTATTTTTCCAGTCCAACAACAGTGAGGAGGAGAGTGACAGGACAAAGACAGGTTGGTGGAATGGGCAGAAACATGGCAGATGAAATTTAACGCAAAGAAGTGCGAAGCGATACATTTTGGTGGAAGAACGAGGAGAGGAGAAATAAACTGAAGGGCACAATTCGAAAGGAGCTGCAGGAACCGAGAAATCTGGGGGTTCATGTGAACAAATCTTTAAAGATGGCTGGGCAGATTGAGAAAGCGGTTAAAGAAGCACACAGGATCGCGGGCTTTACAAATAGAGGCATAGAGTACATAAGGAAGGAAGTTATGATGAACCTTTATAAACCACTTGTTCGGCCACAACTGCAGTATTGTGTCCAGTTCTTGGCACCGCACTTTAGGAAGGATGTGAAGGCCTTTGAGAAGGTGCAGAACAGATTTATTAGAAAGGTTCCAGGAATGAAGGACTTCAGTAACGTGGATAGACTGGAGAAGCTGGGGTTGTTCTCCTTAGAGCAGAGAATGTTGAGAGGATATTTCGTCGATGTTTTTAAAAACATGAAGATTCTAGACAGAGTGGATCGAGAGAAACTGCTCCCATGGGCGGAAGGGTCAAGAACCAGAGGACAAAGATTTATGGAGATTGCAAAAGAATCAAAGTCAACATGAGGAAAAACGCTTTTGCACAGCAAGTGGTTAAGATCTGGAATTCACTGCCTAAGTGAGTGCTGTAGGCAGATTCAATCGTGGCTTTCAAAAGAGAATTGGATAAGTACTTGAAGGGAAAAAAATGCAGGGCTACGGGTAAACTGGGGGAGGGGGGCGGTGTGACAAGCTGGATTGCTCTTGCAGAGGGCCGGCACGGACTCGACGTGCCGAATGGCCTCCTTCCGTGCTGTCACCATTCTATGATTCTGGGATTCAAAGAGGCAGAAACTAAATAACTCAAACTTGTGAAACCCGAGATCTTTAGATCTTTAGTCCAACGCCCTCCCAACTGAGCGATTACCGCCCCACTGCAAATTGAACTTTGTGTCATTATGTTGGAAGAAAATATAACCCCAAGAGGAATGACCCCTCCCGGTCAATCCGCACTTCATGTATAAACATCGCACTCATATATACACCCCACAGTTCATATATAAACATCGCACTCATATATACACACCCACAGTTCATATATAAACATCACACTCATATATACACACCCACAGTTCATATATAAACATCACACTCATATATACACACCCACAGTTCATATATAAACATCGCACTCATATATACACACCCACAGTTCATATATAAACATCACATTCATATATACACACCCACAGTTCATATATAAACATCACACTCATATATACACACCCACAGTTCATATTTAAACATCGCACTCATATATACACACCCACAGTTCATATATAAACATCACACTCATATATACACACCCACAGTTCATATATAAACATCGCACTCATATATACACACCCACAGTTCATATATAAACATCACATTCATATCTACACACCCACAGTTCATATATAAACATCACACTCATATATACACACCCACAGTTTATAACAGAACAGCTAACTCCGAATCCACACCCAATTTATATTTACCCAAAGTCCTGTTCACAGCTCTCACCAAAGTCTGAACACTGAAAGTTGAACTGTTTTCCAGATACTGTCCGTCCTACTTTGTAATTTTAGCATCGGATTTTATGCAGACCGGCAAAGGGAGCGGAATAGCGGTCCTGGTGGTGAATGCTGCTTCGAACGGAAGTCTCGGTGTCCAGGAGCTGGCGGGGATTGGAAAGCTCTTGTGTCACACGAAGTGTCTGAAAGGCCCGGATACACCTGAAGGTTATCAGTGCGGTGCCCACACCTCGTGCTGTAATGTTAGCGAGCCGGACATCAACTTAAAAGGCGGCTTGTTGCAAACACGTTGTGGTCACAGTTTCATTCTATACATAACTGAACCGAAATAATTGAAAATGGAATGTTTTCTTCGCTGATTCACCATCAACAATATTTTATTATGAAATTTGATTCTCAGTTCCCCAGTGTCAGAGGGAAAATTTGCATAAATCCGAGCCAGGTAGGAGTTGAACCAACAATCTTCTGATCCGTAGTCAGACGCGTTATCAATTGCGCCACTGGCCCAGCCGATGACTGATCTGTTTTATTTCATTTTTCATTCAGAATCAACCCACAGATTGACACAGAGAGATAAACACAGTGAGAGATACAGACAGTGTCGGCAAACACAGCGAAATAGACAAGAGATATAGAAATGTACCAAACGGCCTCAAACTCCACCAGACAGTGGCGGGTATCTGACAGATATCAGTGAGAGGAGGTGGTGAATTTGCAGTTTGATTTGGCTCCGTGGCTGAGCTGCTCAAAGTGCCCGTTTGGTCGGGGCATTTTTTGTCTTCAGCCTCCTCTGTGATATTTACCCAATTTGTGAATTAAGCAACAAAATAACACAGAGCGGTATTTGTATTAGTTCCGGAGCCAACAAGGAAAGGATTCCAGATCTGCAGTATGTAAATGTTCCTGCACTGTGCAGGCGGACCTCTCATGCAATGTGTCCGAAACACCTTTTGAGGATATTGCTCCAGAGGGCTGATTGTACAAACTTCTTTACTTACAACCAGCAACCGAATCACCATGAAGAGTTGCGAAGCAGTTTTCGCTGTTCAGCTTTTGTAAAATTGGTTGAAACTCATTTTGAACACATCTTAGTATCAATGAGAAGGTCAGGCACAGGATTGTTGGGATGGAACCGTCTCTAACAATAAGTACAAAGTATAATAGATTATAAAGTGAAACAGCCAATCCAATCTCTCAGTCTCTCTGTCACTTTCTCGGTGAGTGAACGTAAACCAACAGAAGAAGCTAAAACAAAGAACTGAGCAGTTTTGTTTGTTTCCTTTTCCTTCGGGCGAGTGCAGTTGAAGAGAATGATTTCTGTTTCCTGCTGGACCAATAACTGGAATGAGCAGTGTATCTGGTTCCCATGGTACCCAGTGAAATATCCACGTTTATATCTCCCATTTACACTGATACCTTCCTTCCTCACTAATTATAGGAAACTTTTGGTCAGGTTCAATCACACTTCAGAAGACCAGAAGCGCAAAGCAAGGTGGAAACCTCATGGTGACGTAACCTACAGGTGAGGGAGGTTTGCAGGTTTACCTGGAGCTGTAAATATATAAACTCCTTCCAATGTACAAACTCCCCTCACCAACAGCAATTCAATTCTAACTGATCTGAGACTTTGGTCATTTATGGTGATTATACTTTGTGGAGTTAAAGCAGTATTAAAATCCGTTGTGTGTTGTGTACATAGCCGTTCAGTCAATGTAAAACTTTGTCATCCGACCCACCATGTGCAATGCCGCAGGGGGTATGTTAGGTTACCGACAGTTCCGCCTCCAGCAGTTGTTCTCTCGGTCACACATCCGGCATCACCTCTCGGTCTCACACTTCAGAGCCACGCCTGAATATAACCACATTTCTGTTTCAGACTTTAACCTGGAGGTCAACAAATCACAAGTCAAGAGGAAAGGAACAAACAAATCAAATATTTAAGAATGTTAACAGATAGAAAATTCACCATCAATGACTGAGAAAAAAATGAAGCAAACGGATCAAGATGAACAATTAGCAAAAGGTAACAATTAAAGAAAGGAGAAGGGGAACTGATCATATCGCCCCAAATAGTTTTTGAAAAATCCTTTTGGTTTACATCTTAGTTTCTCCGTTAAGTTGGGGATGTACAACTAGAAATATTTTTCGTAACATCATAAAGACAATTAGAATACAACTTTCACAAAGTAGGCATTAATCTTACTTATACGATAGCGTGTTATGTGTTTGTAAAATCTGCAATTGTTTTACCATTCTTTAAGTTTAGAGGGATGCTCTGAATATATGTTCTACATTGAAACGTAAGTGGATTAATAAAATAAAATGTGGAAATTTGTTTATGAACATGAAGAGCTGCTTTTCCATCTTACAGATCGCGATATATTTATTTACACAACTGTCATTTGTGAAATGATGGAATGTATTTATTTCTATATCTGTACGGGTAAGGAAATCCCCACTGGATCATTTCCAGGAACCAGTCAAGTACTTAAATTAGTTTGTCAAACCCAAAACACCCGTTGGGAATTGCTGATTGAAAATTTAAATGGAAATCGAGACCATCACAAGGTATTGGAACAAATATACCCGCTGAGGTTTCGGGGTTGTTACTGATTTATTTCTATCACTGAGTAACCTATTTTAAACAGGGTGAAACTACAAATCTAATGATAAGAGTCTGGGTTGGAGAAGGAACAGATGAAAGTATCAAATTTAATTACACTGATTCCACAAACACTGCACACCACATCCCTTAAACATTGTTCACTGTTTCTACATAAAACTGGAGAGGGTGTAAATCGGAAATAACAGAACAAAAAGCTTATTAATGTATCAAATTTAATTTTGATATTGTTGGACAAACACTGAACATCCCATCGCTAAAACACTGTCCCGATCTAAAATCAGTCGGCAGGACCCTGAGCCACAGTGAAAATGCTGTGATTTCAACCTGGTTCAAAACACGCAGCCTTCTGATGTGGAGTCAGACGCGACTGTTCTTGCACCAGGCCCACAACAAGCGGCTGGAGCCGGATCCATTGGAGGGCGATCGGTGCAGACTGCCGCCCCGGCTCTCGGAATGTGAAAGGCGGAAAGAGGAGCAGCCTGACCGCCTCAACCACAGCACAGGATCCCCGCTCTCCCTCATGTTGCATAACTGACTCTGTGGCGCAATGGACAGCGTGTTGGACTTCTACTTAATAATCGGAGGGGACATTCAAAGGTTGTGGGTTCGAGTCCCACCAGAGTTGGATTTTAGTTCACGGATCAGGAGCTGGGAAGTGAAATTTTGCAGCAAAACCGCGCAAACTCTCTCAAGGAGGAGACTCATCATCTGCTCAGACCGAAAGTCAATCTGCTGGACTTCCGGCTCTGTCAGACTGAATGTTCCTTCAGACAGGTTTCTCATTGGACACATGCATCCTGCTGCCGTGTGAGCATTGGTGCTTGAGGGGTAGAATTCTTGCTTGTAGTAATTCTATTCCTGTAAAACTAGCTCCTGAAGTGCAGGTTGGAAAGTATCCTGGCTGAGCGGTCTAAGGCGCTGGTTTAAAACTCCAGTTAAATCCCACGATTTGTGGATGGTTCAAAATCATAGTTTGTGTCTCCAAAACCGCAGCCTCCCCCCTGTAAACAAGGAATACTGAACATCTCATCTGCTATTGCAACAGCGTAGTCCGGAGGAACCACATGGCAATACAAATAAGTGGATGCATTTTGGAACAAACTAATTGTACCTTCAACTCCGGTCGAAATGTTCACAAGCAAAAGGATTGTTTGATCTCGGTGAGACTCGAATTAACAACCTCGGTATTTCCCGACCCTGTCCTGTCAGATAAGGACCGCGCACTGACCGATTGCGCCGCTGGAGCCCGGTCACTCTGATCACCTGTCCCACTCTGCTGGAAAGAATCTTAAGGTGAGAGGCCCGAACCTGTGGAAACGTGTCCAGTCACTGTGATGAAACTAATATCTGCACTTCCACTTTCAGCTTCTTTCACATCCTCTGCTCCATCGCACGACAATCGGGTTTTCTGCGAACAGGTCAAAATGAACATTGTCAGAAATTCGATCTGTAGTGAGATTTGAACTCAGCGCCCACGCAGTGATTGGATTTATTGTCTTCGAGCAGTGAGCTCTGTTCGCACAACGCCTCGCCAGTCTTTCACATTTTGTTTAATGCCCAAATAAATAAATTGGAGCTAATTGACCGCATTTACCCCGTGCTGGGGTTGTTCTCCTCAGAGCAGAGAAGGTTCAGAGGAGATTTGATAGAAGTGTTCAAAGTCATGGAGGGTTCAGATAAAGTTAATAAAGAGAAGCTGTTCCCATTGGCGGAAGTGTCGAGAACCAGAGGACACAGATTTGAGGTGATTGGCAAAAGAACCAAAGGCGACATGAGGAAAATCTTTTTTACGCAGCGAATGGTTATGATCTGGAATGCGCTGCCTGAAAGGGCGGTGGAAGCAGATTCAATCGTGGCTTTTAAAAAGGAATTTGATAAATACTTGAAGGGGAAAATGCAGGGCCCCGGGGAAAGGGACGGGGAATGGGACTAATGGGATTGGTCTTACAAAAGGCAGGTAAGGGATTGATGGGTTGAATGGCCTCCTTCTGTGGTGTGTTCATTCTGTGATAAATATTATTTTACACACAGTGAACAGACCATCCCTGAAAGACTGCCCCGCGATAAAACAGAGCGACACTGAAACGTTGCGAAAATGCAATGACCCCGACGTGATTCGAACACGCGTCCTTCTGATCTGGAGTCAGACGCGCTACCGTTGCGCCACGAGGTCCACAGCGCCCACCTGGAGCCGGATCCATAGGAGGGAGATCGGTACCGACCGCCACAGGGTCTCGAAGAGGCGGAAGCAGCAGCAGCAACAGCGCAGGAGCCCCGCTCTCCAATCCAGCCGTTACCAGCGGAGAGCTGCCAGTCCCGGCCTGAGCCCTGTCTGGGAGCCGCCTGCCATTCAGTCTTTATAGAACGGGACCGATCCAGTTTCAGCTCACACACAAGCTCAGGAATCCCACTCCTGACAGATTCACTTATTTAAACCTTGTTTAGATTCAGTGAATTGGGATTTAATTCAATCCTCATCTGCCCTCCGCTCTGTCAGATCAGGACTTTATTTAAACCGACACTTGGAGCTCTGTTTCACAGGGTGCCGGCTGTTAAAGCATTTCTCAGTCCCACCACGAACACTTTTTGCTGCTAACTTCTGCTTAATACAAAGTTCCCAGGAACGAGGGAATTTCTCCTGGGTACTGAGTTCGAGTTAAGGAACAATAGAGGTGCGATTACACTACTTGGTGTATTCTATAGGCCAACAGCTAGGGGGACGGATACAGAGGAGCAAATTTGCAGGGAAATTACAGAGAGGTGCAAAAGCCATAAAATAGTAATAACCGGGAATTTCAACTATCCTAATATAGACTGGGATAACAATAATATAAGGCACAAAGAAGGGGAGGAATTTTTGAAATGTGTTCAGGATAACTTTCTCGACCAGTACGTTTCTGGCCCACTGAGGAAGGAGGCATTGCTGGACTTGGTGCAAGGGAATGAGGCGGGCCAAGTGGAGCAAGTGTCAGTGGGGGAGCATTTAGGGAGCAGCGATCAGTATTATAAGGATTAGAATAGCTATGGAAATGGACTCTGTCCACTCTAAAGTAAAAGTACTCAATTGGAGGAGGGTCAATTTCAGTGGGATGAGAACAGATCTGGCCCCGGTAAATTGGAATTAAAGATTGTCAGGCAAAATTATAATTGAGCAGTGGGCGGCTTTTAAAAAGATGATTCGGGTACAGACAAGGTACATTCCAACGAGGTAGAAAGGTCGGGCAACTAAAGCCAGAGCTCCCGGGATAATAAGAGAGATAGAGAGTAAGATGAAGCGGGGAAAAGTGGCCTATGACAGGTGTCAGGTTGATAACACAAGTACCAACCAGAGAGACTATAGAAAGTTCAGAGGGGAAGTGAAAAAGGAAATAAGAGGGGCAAAGAGAGAGTATAAGAATCGCGGAAAACATAAAAGGGAATCAAAAAGTCTTCTACAGACATGTTAACAGTAAACGGGTAGTAAGAGGAGGGGTGGGGACGATTAGGGACCATAAAGGAGATCTACTCATGGAGGCAGTGGGCATGGCCTGAGGTACCAAATGAGTACTTTGCATTGTTCTTTACCAAGGAAGAAGATGCTGCCAGATTCTCGATAAAGGAATATATAGTTAAGATACTGGATGGGCTAAAAAATGAGAAAGAGGTACTAGAAAGGCTTGCTCTACTTAAAATAGATAAGTCACCTGATCCAGATGGGATGCACCTGAGGATGCTGAGGGAAGTAAAGGGGGAAATTGCACAGGTACTGGCCATAATCTTCCAGACATCCTTCGATATGGGGATGGTGCCGGAAGACTGGAGAATTGCAAATGTTACAACCTTGTTCAAAAAAAGGGTGTAAAGATAAACCCAGCAACTATAGGCCAGTCAGTTTAACCTCGGTGATGGGGAAAGTTTTGGAAATGATAATCCGGGACAGAATTAACAGTCACTTGGACGAGTGTGGATTGATCAGGGAATTCCAGCACGGATTTGTTAAAGGCAAATCGTGTTTAACCAACTTGATAGAGTAGTTTGATGAGGTAACAGAGAGGGTAGATGAGGTCAATGCAGTTGACGTGGTGTATATGGACTTTCAAAAAGCGTTTGATAAAGTGCCACGTGGTAGCTTGCTATCAAGATTGCAGCCCATGGAATAAAGGGGGCAATAGCAATATGGATGCAGCACTGGCTAAATGACAGGAAACAGAGAGTTGTGGTGAATGGTTGTTTTTCGGACAGGAGGGAGGTGGACAATGGTGTTCCATACGGGTCGGTGCTGGGACCACTACTTTTCTTGATATATATTAATGACTTGGAGTTGGGAGTAAAGGGTACAATATCAAAATTTGCAGATGACACAAAACTTGGAAGGGTAGAGAACAGTGAGGTGGGGCAAGACTGGCAGCTCAATGTTCCAGGGTACAGATGCTATAGGAAAGATAGAGCAGGAGGTAAGAGAGGAGGGGGAGTTGCGTTCTTGATTAGGGAGAACATCACGGCAGTCGTGAGAGGGGATATATCCGAGGGTTCGACCACTGAGTCTATATGGGTAGAACTGAAAAATAAGAAGGGAGAGATCACTTTGATAGGATTGTACTACAGACCCCCAAATAGTCAACGGGAAATTGAGGAGCAAGTATGTATGGAGATTACAGACAGCTGCAAGAAAAATAGGGTGGTAATAGTAGGGGACTTTAACTTTCCCAACATTGACTGGGACAGCCATAGCATTAGGGGCTTGGATGGAGAGAAATTTGTTGAGTGTATTCAGGAGGAATTTCTCAATCAGTATGTGGATGGCCCGACTCGAGAGGGGGCAAAACTTGACCTCCTCTTGGGAAATAAGGAAGGGCAGGTGACAGAAGTGTTAGTGAGGGATCACTTTGGGACCAGTGATCATAATTCCATTAGTTTTAAGATAGCTATGGAGGATAGGTCTGGCCCAAAAGTTAAAATTCTAAATTGGGGAAAGGCCAATTTTGATGGTATTAGACTGGAACCTTCAGAAGTTGATTGGGAGAGTCTGTTGGCAGGCAAAGGGACGTCTGGTAAGTGGGAGGCTTTCAAAAGTGTGTTAACCAGGGTTCAGGGTAAGCACATTCCTTATAAAGTGAAGGGCAAGGCTGGTAGAAGTAGGGAACCTTGGATGACTCGGGAGATTGAGGCCCTTGTCAAAAAGAAGAAGGAGGCATATTGCATGCATAGGCAGCTGGGATCAAGTGGATCCCTTGAAGAGTATAGAGATTGCCGGAGCAGAGTTAAGAGAGAAATCAGGAGGGCAAAAAGGGGACATGAGATTGCTTTGGCAGATAAGGCAAAGGAGAATCCAAAGAGCTTCTACAAATACATAAAGGGCAAAAGAGTAACTAGGGAGAGAGTAGGGCCTCTTAAGGATCAACAAGGTCATCTATGTGCGGAACCACAAGAGATGGGTGAGATCCTGAATGAATATTTCACATCGGTATTTACGGTTGAGAAAGGCATGGATGTTAGGGAACTTGTTGAAATAAATAGTGATGTCTTGAGGAGTGTACATATTACAGAGAGGGAGGTGCTGGAAGTCTTAACGCGCATCAAGGTAGATAAATCTCCGGGACCTGATGAAATGTATCCCAGGACGTTATGGGAGGTTAGGGAGGAAATTGCGGGTCCCCTAGCAGAGATATTTGAATCATCCACCACTACAGGTGAGGTGCCTGAAGATTGGAGGGTAGCAAATGTTGTGCCTTTGTTTAAGAAGGGCGGCAGGGAAAAGCCTGGGAACGACAGACCGGTGAGCCTGACATCTGTAGTGGGTAAGTTGTTAGAGGGTATTCTGAGGGACAGGATCCACAGGCATTTGGAGAGGCAGGGACCAATCAGGAACAGTCAGCATGGTTTTGTGAGAGGAAAATCATGTCTCACGAATTTGATTGAGTTTTTTGAAGGGGTAACCAAGAAGATAGATGAGGGCTGTGCAGTGGACGTGGTCTACATGGACTTCAGCAAAGCCTTTGACAAGGTACCGCATGGTAGGTTGTGACATAAGGTTAAATCTCATGGGATCCAAGGTGAGGTAGCGAATTGGATACAAAATTGGCTTGACGACAGAAGACAGAGGGTGGTTGTAGAGGGTTGTTTTTCAAACTGGATGCCTGTGTCCAGCAGTGTGCCTCAGGGATCGGTGCTGGGTCCGCTGTTATTTGTTATTTATATTAATGATTTGGATGAGAATTTAGGAGGCATGGTTAGTAAGTTTGCAGATGACACCAAGATTGGTGGCATTGTGGACAGTGAAGAAGGTTATCTAGGATTGCAACGGGATCTTGATAAATTGGGTCAGTGGGCCGATGAATGGCAGATGGAGTTTAATTTAGATAAATGTGAGGTGATGCATTTTGGTAGATTGAATCGGGCCAGGACCTACTCCGTTAATGGTAGGGCGTTGGGGAAAGTTATAGAACAAAGAGATCTCGGAGTACAGGTTCATAGCTCCTTGAAAGTGGAGTCACAGGTGGATAGGGTGGTGAAGAAGGCATTCGGCATGCTTGGTTTCATTGGTCAGAACATTGAATGCAGGAGTTGGGATGTCTTGTTGAAGTTGTACAGGGCATTGGTGAGGCCACACTTGGAGTACTGTGTACAGTTCTGGTCACCCTATTATAGAAAGGATATTATTAAACTAGAAAGAGTGCAGAAAATATTTACTCGGATGCTACCGGGACTTGATGGTTTGACTTTTAGGGAGAGGTTAGACAGACTGGGACTTTTTTCCCTGGAGAGTAGGAGGTTAAGGGGTGATCTTATAGAAGTCTATAAAATAATGAGGGGCATAGATAAGGTCGATAGTCAAAATCTTTTCCCAAAGGTAGGGGAGTCTATAACGAGGGGGCATAGATTTAAGGTGAGAGGGGAGAGATACAAAAGGGTCCAGAGGGGCAATTTTTTCACTCAAAGGGTGGTGAGTGTCTGGAACGAGCTGCCAGAGGCAGTAGTCGAGGCGGGTACAATTTTGTCTTTTAAAAAGCATTTGGACAGTTACATGGGTAAGATGGGTATAGAGGGATATGGGCCAAGTGCAGGAAATTGGGACTAGCTTGGTGGTATAAACTGGGCGACATGGACATGTTGGGCCAAAGGGCCTGTTTCCATGTTGTAACTTCTATGATTCTATGATTCTATATGATAGACTTGAAGAGGATATGGGCACGCCGGTGGCATGGACAGACACGTGGCAGATGAAGTTTAACACGGAAAAATGCGAGGTGATGCATTTCGGTAGGAACAACGAGGAGAGGCAATATAAACTAGAGGGCACAATTCTGAAAGGGTCAGAGGAACAGAGGGATCTTGGGGTATATGTGCACAAATCCTTGAAAGTAGCAGGGCAGGTTGAGAAAGCGGTTTATAAAGCAGACGGGGTCCTGGGCTTTATGAAGAGGGCATACATTAGAAAACAAGGAAGTCATGATGAACCTTCATAAAACACTATTTCGGCCACAAATGAAGTATTGTGTCCCGTTCTGGGCAGTGCACTTTTGGAAGGATGTGAAGGCCTTGAGAGGGTGCAGAGGAGATTTACTGGAATGATTCCAGGGATGAGGGACTTAAATTACGTGGATAGACTGAAGAAGCTGGGATTGTTCTCCTTGGAACTGAGAAGGCTGAGAGGAGATTTGACAGACATATTCAAAATCATGAAGGGCCTTGACAGAGTAGATAGAGTGAAACTGTTCCCATTGGCGGAAGGGACATGAACCAAAGGGCATAGATTTAAGGTGATTGGCAAAAGAAGCAAAGGTGACATGAGTAAAAACTTCTTTACACAGCGAGTGGTTGGAATCTTTGATTTTTGTGCATTTCATGTGATGAAATTTCATTATTTTACAGACTGTATCTGAAGAGTGGGATTAAAGGTTCAGTGTTTTTGACGCCAGGAATCTGGTGCAGCCGTTGTTAAATTTATCAAAGCAGGCAATTGTCGCCATTTATCACAAGAACGCCTGAACTGGTTATGCGATCAAGATGAAAGTAACGCAACGAGGGACAGTTGATACAACACGAAAGGCATCGGGCTATGACAAAAATCCCCACCGTTTTGCTTTTCCAACATAAAGCGTGCGCCATTTATTCTCTGAACATAGAAACAGTCTGGTCTCGCTCACTACAGAAATCTCCATGTCACAGCGAATTCGCCTTTCAGGATCTTGTCTGTCAAGATGAATTGTGATTTCCGTGAAGCCAATGTTCCATTCCTTTATAAGTTTCATGTGCCTGCTCTCCGATCACAAGGTTTTTTTTAGTCCACAGGGTAAATGGTGGAATATCAGCCCTGCTCAGCCGGCAATGATCACGGTACATTTTCTTGCAGACAAAACACACATTGAAACCCTGGAACATTGAGGCAATGAATCCTGAGGAAAAATAAAATAAGGGCTCGAATCAATCTAACCAATAGCACCATCGAGACAAGTGAAGAGGTCACCTGCGAAACCAGTAATTCACTGAGCTAAACCTTGAGGCTGCAGTGACCAATATAACAGCTGTCGACTGTCAGTTTACTTTTCCAAAATGAGTGGTTGAAACTTGCAGGAGTGAAAATCCAACGAGCCGGTCTTCACTCTTAAACCAGCAACTGTGAAGTTAAGAGAAACGTGCCAGAGAAATACTCGATTTCAGCGCGGTGTCACTGGGCCAGAGTAAAGCTCAGTTAATATGATCGCCGAGTGGCGAGAGGGTGGATTTGGAATTCCTGAGAGACCGCATTGCGCATTTTCCAGATCTGCTTGGAGCACCAATCCCTTCAATTCATCACTTACAGGGACAATTCGATTCTCGGTTTCTTTTCCCTGAACTTGACGAGATCTTAAAAATTGAGAGCGACCAATATCAAAGCGAACCTCGTCACCGACATGCTCACAGATACAGAGCGGCCACACTCTGCTTCAGTGAGATGAAAACCCAGAGCGGTTTCAAGGTCGAATGTAATTGGAAGCAAAGCTCGTTCAATGAAAGTGCAGCTCATTGAGGTGCCTTTAAAGTCCTGATTGTTTGAACTGAACTTCTTCCGAAAGCGCTTGAGATTCAGGTGGAGTAATTTGTGGATTTATTTTTCCTCTTTGCAAAGTTTGAACCGCACGTCAAGATCAAAAGTCTCGGGTTAAATTAGGGCTTCTCCAGGGTATGACCCTCGAATCGAGAATTATCCCCCGACCTCAACGAGCCCAGAAACAAGAACGTGTCACTGACACATTCTATGAGAGGGCTGTCTGTATAATGAAAAGGGATTTTTGAAGAGACTTCCTGATCAGTTCTGTTTTGGCTCCTGAACAAAACACAAACACCGCACTGTGCGTTTTTCCGTCTAAAATTCACTGAACACCACGAATTAAACAAAGGCACCACTGGGAGTTGAACCCAGGATCTCGCTTCAACCAACTAAGCCACAGAGCCAAGTCATGGTACTGTTTCCAACCTCCTCTCATTAATATCTATCAGCTACACGTCACATTCTGTTGTGAGTTCAGACTGTTTGATCTTTGTCTATTTCACTTGCCCGTTTCCCTGTGAATCCCGATACTGACTGCGTTTCAGGCTGTGTTTATCTTTCTGTGTCCATCAGTGCTTTGATACACGGATGAATATTTGTGCTTCTGTTTGTTACTTTAAATAAATTAGGGATGGACAATTCTCGCTCTGACACTGAAGAACTAATTTAGCAAATTTCACAGTGAAGAGTTGTTTATTGTGGTGCTTAAACTAAAAAAAAATCGTAAAAGGTGCAAAGAGGGAAAACGAGAAAAACTTGTGAGTGAAATTAAGGACAACTTTCAAGGTTTTTACACGTATATTATGAGAAAGAAGGGTGACTAAGAGTAATGTGGGCCCTTAAAGACAAATGGAGGTGATATTGTAATTGAAAATCAGGAAATGGCAGACTTGCTGATACTAACAGAAAATCATTAGGATAATATACCAGAGACACGAGGAAAACTGAAAATAAATCAAGGGGATTCAGTGTAAGTAAAATAATGGTATTGGAGAAAACAATTAGACTAAAGATAGACAAATCTCCAGGACCTGATGTTTACCATCCCAGGGGACTAAGGGGAATAGGTGAGGAAATTGTACATGCTTTAGTCATGATCGTTCAAAACTCTCTTGATTCAGGAATTGTTCCATGGATTGAAAAATTTCAAATGTCATTCCATTATATCGGAAGGGTAGGAGAGATAAAGCAGGAAATTATAGACCTATTAGTCTGATGTCTGTTGTGGGGAAGTTACCAGAATCTGTTATTAGGGAAAGAATGACTGAGCACTTGGATAAACCTGAATTGATCAGAGAGAGTCAGCATGGATTTGTAAAGTGTAAGTCAAGTCGAACGAAACTAGTTGAACTTTTTGAAGATGTAACTAACGTGGTAAATAATGGAGTGTCTATGGGTGTTATGTGTATATTGACTTCCAGAGGCATTCGATAAGGTTTAACATCAGAGACTGTTCTCATTTCTGTTTACATGTGGAATTCAAAGCAACCCATTGACATGGGGAGGGAGTTGGTTTGGAGGTAGGAGACAGAGAGTAGGGTTAATGGGGATGTACTCAAATTGACAGGATTTGATTAGTGGTGTCCCCCAGGGATCTGTATAAATGAGGCAGATAAAGGAATAGAGAGCGGTATATTCATGTTTGTCGACGACACCAAGTTTCGGTGCACAGTGAGTGGTGTAGATGGGAGCATAAAGTTGTAAAAGGAAATTGATAGATTCAGTGAGTTGGTAAAACTGTGTCAGATGGAGCTTACATAGAATTACATCGAATGTACATCACAGAAACAGGCAATTCGGCCCAACTAGACTATACCGGTGTTTATGCTGCAGACGAGCCTCCTCCAACCCCTCTTCATCTAACCCTATGACCAAACCCGAATATTCCTTTCTCCTCCATGTGTTTATCTCGCTTCCCTGTAAATGCATCCATGCGATTCGCCTTAACTACTCCTTGTGGGAGCGAGCTGCACATTCTAACGACTCTCTGGATAAATATGTTTCTCTTGAATGCGATATTGGATTTATTGATGACTATTATATTCATGGCCCTAAGTTCTGACGTCCCCACTCCCAAAAGTACAAACACCTTATCTACCTCTGACCTATCAAACCCTTGCATAATCTTAAAGTCCTGTATCAGGTCACCCTCAGCCTTCTCTTTTCGATACAAAAGAGCCCCAGACTGTTCAAAGTTTCAATGTGGGGAAATGTGAGGCCATCCACTTTGGCCCGAAGCAAGATAAATCAGAGTATTTTCAAAATGGTGAGAAGCCAGGAACTGGGGGTGAGCAGAGATACTTCGGGAAATCACGAAGAGTTGGGAGACAGGTGCAAAAAATAATTAAAATGGCTAATGGAATGTCGGCCTTTATCTCAAGGGAACTGGAATTCAAAAGGGTGGAATTTATGTTAGAATTCTATAAACTCTGCTAAGGCCACATTTAGAGTACGGCATTCAGTCCTGGGCACCAGACCTCAGGAAGGATATATTGGCCTTGCAGGAGGTGCAGCGCAGAAAGACCAGAATGATACCGGGGCTAAAATGTTAAAATTATGAGGGCAAGTTGCGTGGACAAGGTTTGTATTTCCTCGTGTATAGAGGATTAAGTGGTGATGTAATTCAGGTGTTGAAGGTGATTCAATGATCCAATGGTGGGTGTGTGAGTTGGTGCTGAATCGGTCCCCTTCAGTGAAGAGAGGGTCAGCGGGCGCCTGACAGACACGGCTCGGAACGGGACTCGCTTCTCTCCGGCGGCAGCGGCTGGTTTAGAGAGATCTCTCTGTCTGCTGCTGTTACTCCGCCTCCCGCACTCTGGGAGAACCGCGGAGCTCGGTCCTCATTTTTCTCTTATGGATCCGGCTCCATCCGTTTACTGTTGACGGGAGTGCGTCTGATACCAAGTCAGTCAGAAGCGGATGCAAATCACAACATTGGCACAGGCCCAAGGACTGGGGACTGGTTTGATATTGGGTCCTTTTTAAGGGACCGGCTGTAGAATGTTTGTATAATAATAATGATCAGAATTAACTTTGATACAATGAAGTTTTTTTCAGTTATTTCCCATTTCCACCCTCACCAGTTTTATACAGTAACAGGTAACAATGTTTGAGGGATGTAATGTCCAGTGTTGGTGGAATCAGTGTAATTTAACTTGATACATTGAAGAATCTCTTGTCTATCCCAGGCTCTTACCTTAGGTTTAGACCCTCACCTGGTTTAAAATTGGTCACTCACTGATATAAATAAACCAGTAACAATCCCGAAACCTCAGCGGGGATATTTGTTCCGATACTTAATGACGGTCCCAATTTCCACTGAAATTCTCAATCAGCAAATCCCAGAGGCTGTTTCGGGTTTCACAAACTGTGAAACAGATTGTTTTAAAAGCCGGAAAGAGGGAAAAACTGGTGGTTGATATGAAGTGTTCCACATTATCTCTTTCTGTTTCAGATTTACAATTTCTCTTTGTGTGTTACTGACAGGAGAGGCTATAACGGAGCCCAGTGACTGGGTAACGAGCTGCACTGAGTCATTGGCCTGTGTTACAGACTGGCTCGTTGGACCTGCTCATTTCGTGAACTCGCTGGTGTCTCAGCACGTGTGATGACTGAGTGAATCCCTTCCCACACACGGAGCAGGTGAACAGTCTCTCAACCAATGGGCATGCGTTGATGTGTCAGCAGTTCATTTCTGCTTTTAAAGCTCTTCTCACAGTCACTGCATTAAAAGGTCACTCAATAGTGTGAACAAGTTAATGTTTCAGAAGGTGGGATGATCGAGTGAATCTCTTCCCACACACGGAGCAGGTGAACAGTCTCTCCCCAGTGTGAGTGCGTCGATGTCTCAGCAGTTCGTTTCTGATTTTAAATCTCTTCCCACAGTCAGAACATTTAAAGGTCTCTCAGTGTGAACTCGCTGGTGTTTCAGCAGGGAGGATGACCAAGTGAATCCCTTCCCACACACTGAGCAGGTGAACGGCCCCTCCCCAGTGTGAGTGCGTTGGTGTGTCAGCAGATTAAATTTGCTTTTGTACCTCTTCTCACAGTCAGAACATTTAAAAGGTCTCTCATCGGAGTGAACTCGCTGGTGTCTCAGCAGGTTGGATGGCCGAGTGAATCTCTTCGCACACACAGAGCAGGTGAACGCCCCCTCTCCAGTGCGAACTCGCTGGTGTTTCAGCAGGGTGGATGACCCAGCGAATCCCTTCCCATACACAGAGCAGGAGAACGGCCTCTCCCCAGTGTGAGTGCGTTGGTGTGTCAGCAGATTAAATTTGCTTTTAAACCTCTTCTCACAGTCAGAACATTTAAAAGGTCTCTCATCGGAGTGAACTCGCTGGTGTCTCAGCAGGATGGATGACCGAGTGAATCTCATCCCACACAAGGTGCAGGTGAACGGCCTCTCCCCAGTGTGGGTGCATTGGTGTGTCAGCAGATTACATTTGCTTTTATACCTCTTCCCACAGTCATAACATTTAAAAGGTCTCTCATCGGAGTGAACTTGCTGGTGTGTAAGGAGGGTGGATGACAGTGTGAATCTCTTCCCACACACTGAGCAGGTGAACGGCCTCTCCCCAGTGTGAACTCGCTGGTGTGTCAGGAGGTGAGATGACCGAGTGAATCCCTTCCCACACACAGAGCAGATGAACGGTCTCTCCCCAGTGTGAGTGCGTTGGTGTTTCAGCAGTTCAATTTTGCTTTTAAACCTCTTCTCACAGTCAGAACATTGAAAAGGCCTCTCCCCAGTGTGAACTCGCTGGTGTGTCAGAAGCTCAGATGACCGAGTGAATCCCTTCCCACACACAGAGCAGATGAACGGCCTCTCCCCAGTGTGAGTGCGTTGGTGTATCAGCAGATTACTTTTGCTTTTAAACCTCTTCTCACAGTCAGAACATTTAAAAGATCTCTCATCAGAATGAACTCGCTGGTGTGTCTGGAGGCTGGATGACTGAGTGAATCTCTTCCCACACACGGAGCAGGTGAACGGCCTCTCCCCAGTGTGAACTCGCTGGTGTGTCAGGAGGAGGGATGACTGAGTGAATCCCTTCCCACACACGGAGCAGGTGAACGGCCTCTCCCCAGTGTGAACTCGCTGGTGTGTCAGGAGGAGGGATGACTGAGTGAATCCCTTCCCACACACGGAGCAGGAGAACGGCCTCTCCCCAGTGTGGGTACATTGGTGTGTCAGCAGATTCCTTTTGCATTTAAACCTTTCCTCACAGTCAGAACATTTAAAAGGTCTCTCCCCAGTGTGAACTCGCTGGTGTGTCTGGAGGCTGGATGAAATAGCGAATCCCTTCCCACACACGGAGCAGGTGAACGGCCTCTCCCCCGTGTGAGTGCGTTGGTGTATCAGCAGATTAATTTTGCTTTTGAACCTCATCTCACAGTCAGAACATTTAAAAGGTCTCTCATCAGAGTGAACTCGCTGGTGTGTCTGGAGGCTGGATGACCGAATGAATCCCTTCCCACACACGGAGCAGGTGAACGGCCTCTCCCCAGTGTGACTGCGTCGATGAGTTTCCAGCTCTGAAGGGTAATTGAATCCCTTCCCACAGTCCCCACATTTCCACGGTTTCTCCATGGTCCGGGTGTCCTTGTGTCTCTCCAGGTTGGACGATCAGTTGAAGCCTCGTCCACCCACAGAACACGTGTACGGTTTCTCCCCGCTGTGAACGGTGCGATGTTTTTTCTGGCTGTGTAACTGGTTAAAGCTCTTTCCACAGTCAGTGCACTGGAACACTTTCACTCAGTGTGTGTCTCGGTGCTTTTCCACTCACACTGATGTTTGAAATCTTCTCCCACAGACAGAACAGACAAATGTTTCTCCTTCCACATTTAAAGGCCGATGATATTCAGGTCCTGATGAATCGAGTGACTCTGTCAGATCTTGACGTGATCTTTGCTTTGAGTTTCCCTCTGCAAATCCTCCCCTGTAAAAGGAGTTTATAAAAGTTATCACTGTAATTACAGGATAGAAATTCAGATCAGATAACTTTACTTTCTATGGAACATTATTTCCTCTCTCATTCCTCAAAGCTGTAAATCCCCGTCCCACACACTCTCCCTCCTCCCTGTGCTGAAATCCAAACCCATCGCATCATCTTTCAGTGGCCCGAAACCATAAGTGAAAGGGTGAGAGAGGAATGCGAGAGTGAGTGTGAGAGAGTGAGTGTGAGAGAGTGAGTGTGAGAGAGTGAGTGTGAGAGAGTGAGTGTGAGAGAGTGAGTGTGAGAGAGTGAGTGTGAGAGAGTGTGAGTACAGCAGTGGGCTCGGTGTGGAGAATGAAGTGGGGGAGGTGGAGCATGTTTCAGTGGGGCAGCAGTGATCATAATCTCATTAGGTTTAGAACAGTTATGGAAAAGGACAGGGGACAGTCAAATGTGAAAATTCTGAACTGGAGGAGGGCTAATTCCAGTGAGTTAAAAAGGGATCTTGTCCAGGTGGATTGGTATCAAAAATTGTCAGGCAGAACAGTAATTGAACAGTGGGAGGCCTTCAAGGAGGAGTTGGTTTGGGTACAGAGTGGACAGATTCCCACGAGGAGGAAAGGAACAACATCCAAAGCTAGAGCTCCCTGGATGACGAAAGGTATAGAGATCACCATTTCTCCTTCATTTTGCAGACACTCCCCGACCGATCGCCATTTCTCCTTCATTTGCAGACGCTCCCTGACCGATCACCATTTCTCCTTCATTTACAGACGCTCCCTGACCGATCCCCATTTCCCCTTCATTTACAGACGCTCCCTGACCGATCACCATTTCCCCTTCATTTACAGACGCTCCCTGACCGATCCCCATTTCCCCTTCATTTACAGACGCTCCCTGACCGATCACCATTTCTCCTTCATTTACAGACGCTCCCTGACCGATCCCCATTTCCCCTTCATTTCCCGGCGGGTAGTGAGGGGGGGATAATGTTCACTGTTTTATATTCGGGTCTGGGGCCGCACTCGGGGTTTGTAAAGCCTGAGCCTGGGCCTGAGCCCGGACCCGGGCCCCGGGGTTTATTGAGCCTCTTGCTCCGATCCTCTGACCTGCACCGAACGCGCTCCTCCCGCAGCCTCGACTGGCCGCGCATGCTCAGGACACACTGCCCGATAATGAGGCACTACTGCGCCTGCGCACTGGGCTCCACTGATGCAGATAGGGCACAATCTGAACCGCGCTGCATGCTGGGTGATGCAGCCGCCATTGATGATCTTAATATCAGGCCGAAAAACAAAGACATTGGAAGCAGATAATTCAAGTGTTTAGTTTATAATATAAATAATTCAATCGTTCAATTCATTTCATAAATTATTGAACAGTTCAATTCATTAAATAATCAATTGTTTAATTTGTTACATGAACAATTAGTGTTTATTTATTGTATCATAAAAATAATTCAATAGTTTAATTCATTATATAAATATTCCTTTTGATTAATTTATTATATAAAGAATTCAATATTTAGTTGAATTATTTATATAATGAATGAAACACTTGAATTATTTACATAATAAATTGGATACAAAATTGTTGTAGAGGGTTGTTTTTCAAACTGGAGGCCTGTGACCAGCGGTGTGCCTCAGGGATCGGTGCTGGGTCCGCTGTTATTTGTTATTTATATTAATGATTTGGATGAGAATTTAGGAGGCATGGTTAGTAAGTTTGCAGATGACACAAGATTGGTGGCATTGTGAACAGTGAAGAAGGTTCTCTCGGATTGCAGCGGGATCTTGATAAATTGGGCCAGTGGGCCGATGAATGGCAGATGGAGTTTAATTTAGATAAATGTGAGGTGATGCATTTTGGTAGATCAAATCGGGCCAGGACCTACTCCGTAGGGCGTTGGGGAGAGTGAAAGAACAAAGAGATCTCGGAGTACAGGTTCATAGCTCCTTGAAAGTGGAGTCACAGGTGGATAGGGTGGTGAAGAAGGCATTCAGCATGCTTGGTTTCATTGGTCAGAACAATGAATACAGGAGTTGGGATGTCTTGTTGAAGTTGTACAAGACATTAGTAAGGCCACACTTGGAATACTGTGTACAGTTCTGGTCACCCTATTATAGAAAGGATATTATTAAACGAGAAAGAGTGCAGAAAAGATTTACTAGGATGCTACCGGGACTTGATGGTTTGACTTATAGGGAGAGTTTGGATGGACTGAGACTTTTTTCCCTGGAGAGTAGGAGGTTTAGGGGTGATCTTATAGAAGTCTATAAAATAATGAGGGGCATAGATAAGGTAGATAGTCAAAATCTTTTCCCAAAGGTCGGGGAGTCTATAACGAGGGGGCATAGATTTAAGGTGAGAGGGGAGAGATACAAAAGGGTCCAGAGGGGCAATTTTTTCACTCAAAGGGTGGTGAGTGTCTGGAACGAGCTGCCAGAGGCAGTAGTCGAGGCGGGTACAATTTTGTCTTTTAAAAAGCATTTGGACAGTTACATGGGTAAGATGGGTATCGAGGGATATGGGCCAAGTGCAGGCAATTGGGACTAGCTTAGTGGTATAAACTGGGCGACATGGACATGTTGGGCCGAAGGGCCTGTTTCCATGTTGTAAACTTCTATGATTCTAATTGTTTCTTTATATAATAAATTTAACACTTGTATTATTTTTCTAATGATTTGAGCTTTTGAATTATTTATATCATAAATTAAACATTTGAATTATTTAGATAATCAAATAATCAATTCAATTATTTATATAATAAATTAAAGAATTGTTTCTTTATATAATAAATTTAACACTTGTATTATTCATGAAATGAATTAAGCTATTGTATTATTTTTATAATAAATTAAATACTTGAATTATTTATATAATGAATTGAGCAATTGAATTATTTATACAATAAATAAAACAATTCATTATAAATTAAACTATTGGATTTCTGCTATAATAAATTAGACACATGAATTATTATATAATAAATTAAGCTGTTAAATTATTTATATAATGAATTAATGCATTGAATTATTTATATAATATAAACTATTGAATTATTTATATAATTAAATAGTTGAACTAATTGTACATTAAATTAAATAATTATTGATATAATACATTAAACAATTGGCTTCTTTATGTAATAAATTAAGCAATTGATTATTTTTATATTGAATTAAACTATTGAATTATTAACATTACATTTTAAACAATTGAATTATTTATATAATAAATTAAACAAAATAGCGGCCGGCGAGACGCAATCTTGGACAAAATGGCGGGCAACGCAGCCACCATCTTGGACAAAATGGCGGCAGGTGGCCGACAGAGTGCCCCCGGTGATCCCGCAGTGACCCCAGAATGTCCCAGTGACCCCAGAGTGATGGCAGAGTGCAGCCGGTCAGCCCAGAGTGCAGCCGGGCATCCCAGAGTGCAGCCGGGGATGCCAGAGCGGCGGCCTTTGTGTTTGGGCCACCACCACAACAACAACTTGTATTTATAATATATTATCTATATATTTATAATGTATTTATATATTTCTGTGTTATGGCACGGGGACAGCATGGAGAAAACGGCGGCCGGCGTGGCCCCCATCTTGGACAAAATGGCAGCCATCCCTTCCCCCTCTCCCTGTTCAATCTCTTCCCCCTCTCCCTGTTCAATCCCTTCCCCCTCTCCCTGTTCAATCCCTTCCCCCTCTCCCTGTTCAATCCCTTCCCCCTCTCCCTGTTCAATCCCTTCCCCCTCTCCCTGTTCAATCCCTTCTCCCTCTCCCTGTTCAATCCCTTCCCCCTCTCTGTGTGATCTCCACCCTCCTGTTTAAAACCCAGTGACCCCCCAGTGTCCCCAGAATGTCCCAGTGATCCCCCACAGTGGCCCCAGAATGTCCCAGTGGACCCCCCCCCCCGTGGCCCCAGAATGTCCCAGTGAACCCCCAGTGACCCCAGAATGTCCCAGTGACCCCCCAGTGTCCCCAGAATGTCCCAATGACCCCCCCAGTGTCCCCAGAATGTCCCAATGACCCCCCCCAGTGACCCCAGAATGTCCCAGTGATCCCTCAGTGTCCCCTGAATGTCCCAGTGACCCCCCCAGTGTCCCCAGAATGTCCCAATGACCCCCAGTGTCCCCAGAATGTCCCAGTGACCCCCCGGATGTCCCAGTGACCCCCCAGTATCACCTGAATGTTCCAGTGACACCCCCCAGTGTCCCCAGAATGTCCCAGTGACCCCCCAGTGTCCCCAGAATGTCCCAGTGACCCAGACAGTGGCACCAGAATGTCCCAGTGACCCCCCCAGTGTCCCCTGGATGTCCCAGTGACCCCCCCAGTGTCACCTGAATGTTCCAGTGACACACCCCAGTGTCCCCAGAATGTCCCAGTGATCCCCCAGTGTCCCCAGAATGTCCCAGTGACCCCCCAGTGTCCCCAGAATGTCCCAGTGACCCAGACAGTGGCACCAGAATGTCCCAGTGACCCCCCCAGTGTCCCCTGGATGTCCCAGTGACCCCCCCAGTGTCACCTGAATGTTCCAGTGACACCCCCCAGTGTCCCCAGAATGTCCCAGTGATCCCCAGAATGTCCCAGTGATACCCCAGTGTCCCCAGAATGTCCCAGTGATCCCAGAGTAACCCAGACATTACTCACATGGCCCCCATTGGGTCCCGGCTGCGGTGAAGGTCTCAGTCAGTCAGTCCCCAGCAGAGAGAACGATTCTTGGCCCAGGATTCCTCCTCCTCCTTCTCACAAAATGTCTTTCTGGATCATCTCCTTGCAGCATTTCATCAAAGAGATTCCTGAGGGGAGAGAGAGAGAGAGGGAATTGATTAAAATACAAAAGCAAGGGATTAAAAAGGCACAGCAAGAGCCCAGAGCTCCCTCCCTCCCACTCCCTCTGTCTCTCTCCTCCCTCCATGTTGCTTTTCTCCCTAATCCAAGTTTGCAGGATTTTTCTCTCGTGCTTTGCGTCTGATTCCCCTAACAGGTGTCTGTCTGTCTGTGCTGCTCAGTGTTTGCTGCAGGGTCCAAACCTCCCCTGGGTTTGTTTTCTCTTCTGTCCCCTGGGCCCCGGAGACACAATTTCTGGACTTA